>NC_068355.1:81347336-81647336 GCF_020536995.1 Dreissena polymorpha | reverse complement strand
TTCTCTTATTGTTCAGTTCTCTCAGTGGTGGCGTATAAGTTTTTCTTTCTTCTCTTCGTGTGAAGTTTTCTCAATGATTGCGTATAAGTTCTCTTAGTTCGCTCAGTGTTTAGTTCTCTTAATGATTGCGTCTTAAGATCTCTCAGTTATCGTGTAGAAGTTCGCTAAGTTCTCTCAGTGTTAAGTTCTCTCATTTACCATGTGTTTATTTGTCTCAGTAATCGCGTGTTAAGTTCTGAATAAGTTCTAAACTAATTTTGTCTCAATAATCGCGTACAAGTTCTCTATGTTCTCTCATTGTTCAGTTCTCTCAATAATCGCGTCTTAATTTCTCTCAATAATCGCGCATAAGTTCTCTATGTTCTCTCATTGTTCTGTTCTCTCAGTGGTCGCGTATAAGTTGTCTTTGTTCTCTTCATGTTAAGTTTCTCAATGATCACGTATAAGATCTCTATATTCTCTCATTGTTCAGTTCTCATAATGATCGCGTCTAAAGTTATCACAGTTACCGTGTATAAGTGCGCTATGTTCTCTCAGTGTTAAGTACTCTCAATTACCCCGTTTTAATTTGTCTCTGTGATCACGTGTTAAGTTTTGTCAATGGTCGCATCCTAATTTTTCTCAATAATCGGGTATAAGTTCTCTTTGTTCTCTCATTGTTAAGTTCTCTCAATGATCGCGTCTTAATTTCTCTCATTTATCGCGCATAAGTTCTCTATGTTCTCTCATTGTTCAGTTCTCTCAGTGGTCGCGTATATGTTTTCTTTGTTCTCATCTTGTTAAGTTCTCTCAATGATCGCGTATAAGTTCTCTCAGTGTTAAGTTCTCTCATTAACTGCGTTTTAATTTGTCTCTGTGATCGCGTGTTAAGTTCTGTCAGTGATCGCGTCCTAATTTCTCTAAATAATCGCGTATAAATTCTCTATGTGGTTGCGTATAAGTTTTTTTTGTTCTCTTCGTGTTAAGTTCTCTCAATGATTGTGTATAAGTTCTCTAAGTTCTCTAAGTGTTTAGTTCTCTTAATTGTCGCATCTTCAGTTCTCTCAGTTATCATGTATAAGTTTGCTAAGTTCTCTCAGTATTTAGTTCTCTCATTGACGTCGTTTTAATTAATATGTCTCTGTGATTGCGTGTTAAGTTCTGTCAGTGATGGCGTCCTAATTTCTCTCAATAATCGCGTATAAATTCTCTATGTTTTATCATTGTTCTGTTCTCTCAGTGGTCGCGTATAAGGTTTTTTTGTTCTCTTTCTGTTAAGTTCTCTCAATGATTGCGTATAAGTTCTCTAAGTTCTCTCAGTGTTTTGTTCTCTTAATGGTCGCGTCTTAAGTTCTCTCAGTTATTGTGTATAAGTTTGCTAAATTCTCTCAGTATTTAGTTCTCTCATTGACGGCGTTTTAATTAATTTGTCTCTGTGATTGCGTGTTAAGTTCTGTTAGTGGTCGTGTCCTAATTTCTCACAATAATCGCGTATAAGTTCTCTATATTTCCTCATTGTTCAGTTCTCTCAATGATTACGTCTTAATTTCTCTCAATAATCGGGCATAAGTTCTCTCATTATTCAGTTTTCTCAGTGTTGGCGTATAAGTTTTCTTTGTTCTCTTCGTGTAAGTTATATCAATGATCGCGTATAAGTTCTCTTAGTTCTCACAGTGTTGAGTTCTCTTAATGATTGCGTCTTAAGTTCTCTCAGTTATCGTGTATAAGTGCGCTAAGTTCTCTCAGTGTTAAGTTCTCTCATTGACCATGTGTTAATTTGTCTCTGTAATCGTGTGTTATGTTCTAACTAAGTTCTAACCTTATTTCTGTCAATAATCGCGTATAAGTTCTATGTTCTCCCATTGTTCAGTTCTCTCAATGATCGCGTATAAGTTTTCTTTGTTCTCTTCGTGTTAAGTTCTCTCAATGATCGCGTATAAGTTCTCTAAGTTCTCACAGTGTTTAGTTCTCTTAATGATCACATCTTAAGTTCTCTCAGTTATCGTGTATTAGTTTGCTAAGTTCTTTCAGTATTTAGTTCTCTCATTGACGGCGTTTTAATTAATTTGTCTCTCTGATTGCGTGTTAAGTTCTGTCAGTGGTCGCGTCCTAATTTCTCACAATAAACGCGTATAAGTTCTCTATATTCTCTCATTGTTCAGTTTTCTCAATGCTCATGTCTTAATTTCTCTCAATAATCACACATACGTTCTCTATGTTCTGTAATTGTTCAGTTCTCTCAGTTATCGTGTATAAGTTCCCTAAGTTCTCTCAGTGTTAACTTCTCTCATTGACCATGTGTTAATTTGTCTCTGTAATCGTGTTTTATATTCTAACTAAGTTCTAACCTAATTTCTCTCAATAATCGCGTATAAGTTCTATATGTTCTCTCATTGTTCAGTTCTCTCAATGGTCGCGTCTTAAGTTCTCTCAGTTATCGTGTATAAGTTTGCTAAGTTCTCTCAGTGTTAAGTTCTCTCATTGACAGCGTTTTAATTTGTCTCTGTGAATTTGTGTTAAGTTCTGTCTGTGGTCGCGTCCTAATTTCTCACAATAATCGCGTATAAGTTCTCTATAATCTCTCATTGTTCAGTTCTCTGAATAATCGCGTCTTAAGTTCTCTCATTAATCACGCATATGTTCTTTCTGGTCTGTAATTTTTCAGTTCTTTCAGTGGTGGCATATAAGTTTTCTTTGTTCCCTTTGTGTTAAGTTATCTAAATGATCGCGTGCAAGTTCTCTTAAGTTCTCGCTGTGTGTAGTTCTCTTAATGATAGCGTCTTAAGTTGTCTCAGTTATCGTGTATAAGTTCACTAAGTTCTCTCAGTGTTAAGTTCTCTCATTGACGGCGTTTTTATTTGTCTCTGTGATCGTGTGTTAAGTTCTTTCAGTGATCGCGTCCTAATTTCTCTCAATAATCGTGTATAAGTTCTCTCTGTTCTCTCATTGTTCAGTTCTCTCAATGATTGGGTCTTAATTTCTCTCAATAATTGCGCATAAGTTCTCTCATTGTTCTGTTCTCTCAGTGGTCGCGTATTAGTTTTCTTTGTTCTTTTCGTGGTAAGTTCTCTCAATGATCGCATATAAGTTCTCTAAGTTGTCTCAGTGTTTAGTTCTCTTAATGATTGCGTCTTAAGTTCTCTCAGTTATCATGTAAAAGTGCACTAAGTTCTCTCATTGTTAAGTACTCTCATTGACTGCGTTTTAATTTGTCTCTGTGATCGCGTGTTAAGTTCTATCAGTGGTCACGTCCTAATTTCTCTCAATAATCGGGTATAAGTTCTCTATGTTTTCTTATTGTTCTGTTGTCACGTAGAAGTTGTTTTTTTTTTCTCTTCGTGTTAAGTGCTCTCAATGAATGCGTATAAGTTCTATAAGTTCTCTCTGTGTTTAGTTCTCTTAATAATCACATCTTAAGTTCTCTCAGTTATGGTGTATAAGTTCGCTAAGTTCTCTCAGTGTTAAGTTCTCTCATTGACGGCGTTTAAATTTATATCTATGATCGCGTATTAAGTTCTTTCAGTGGTCGCGTCCTAATTTCTCACAATAATCGCGTATAAATTCTCTATATTTTCTCATTGTGAAGTTCTCTCAATGATCGCGTCTTAATTTCTCTCAATAATCGGGCATAAGTTCTCTCATTGTTCAGTTCTCTCAGTGTTGGCATATAAGTACTCTTTGTTCTCTTCGTGTAAGAAATATCAATGATCGCGTATATGTTCTCTTAGTTCTCACAGTGTTTAGTTCTCTTAATGATCGCGTCTTAAGATCTCTCAGTTATCGTGTATAAGTGCGCTAAGTTCTCTCAGTGTAAAGTTCTCTCATTGACCATGTGTTGATTTGTCTCTGTAATCGTGTGTTATGTTCTAACTAAGTTCTAACCTTATTTCTGTCAATAATCGCGTATAAGTTCTATGTTCTCCCATTGTTCAGTTCTCTCAATGATCGCGTCTTAATTTTTTCAATAATCGCGTATAAGTTCACTATGTTCTCTAATTGTTCAGTTCTCTCAGTTTTCGCATGTAAGTTTTGTTTGTTCTGTCATTGTTACGTTCTCTCATTGTTACGTTCTCTCATTGATCTCGTATAAGTTCTCTAAGTTCTCTCGGTGTATAGTTCTCTCAATGATCGCGTCTCAAGTTCTCTCAGTTATAATGTGTAAGTGCGCTTAGTTCTCTCATTGTTAAGTTCTCTCATTGACCGCCTTTTAATTTGTAACTGTGATCGTGTGTTAAGTTCTGTCAGTGATCGCGTCGTTATTTCTCTCAATAATTTCGTATAAGTTCTCTATGTTCTCTCATTGTTCAGTTCTCTCAATGATCGTGTCTCAATTTCTCTCAATAATCGCGCCTAAATTCTCTATATTCTCTCATTGTTCTGTTCTCTCAGTGGTCGCGTATAAGTTTTTAACCAGGTTTTCCGAAGGAAAAAACTGGTTATTAGATTGGCGAATGCGGGCGGGCTGGCTGGCTGGCTGGCGGGCTGGCTGGCTGGCGGGCTGGCGGGCTGGCGGAATAAGCTTGTCCGGGCCATAACTATGTCGTTCATTGTCAGATTTTAAAATCATTTGGCACATTTGTTCACCATCATTGGACGGTGTGTCGCGCGAAATAATTACGTCGATATCTCCAAGGTCAAGGTCACACTTTGAGTTCAAAGGTCAAAAATGGCCATAAATGAGCTTGTCCGAGCCATAACTATGTCGTTCATCGTCAGATTTTAAAATCATTTGGCACATTTGTTCACCATCATTGGACGGTGTGTCGCGCGAAATAATTACGTCGATATCTCCAAGGTCAAGGTCACACTTTGAGTTCAAAGGTCAAAAATGGCCATAAATGAGCTTGTCCTGGCCATAACTATGTCATTCATTGTGAGATTTTAAAATCATTTGGCACATTTGTTCACCATCATGGGACGGTGTGTCCCACGAAAGAATCACGTCAATATCTCCAATGTCAAGGTCGCCACGACTAAAAATAGATTTAAAAAAAAAAAAACTTACAAAGGGGGTTAATTTTTTTTGGTCATTTCAAAAGTTCAGTTTGAGTTTTCTCCCTTTATCAGATTTTTTTTTCACAATGAAAACCTGGTTTTGTGACAATTTTGTCCCTTGTTCTTTGTTCTCTTCGTTTGAAGTTATCTCAATGATGGCGTATAAGTTCTCTTAGTTCTCTCAGTGTTTAGTTCTCTTAATGATTGCGTCTTAAGATCTCTCAGTTTTCGTGTATAAGTGCGCTTATTTCTCTCATTGTTAAGTTCTCTCATTGACCATGTGTTAATGTCTCTGTAATCACGTGTTATGTTCTAACTAAGTTCTAACCTAATTTCTCTCAAATATCGCGTTTAAATTCTCCATGTTCTCTCATTGTTCAGTTCTCTCAATGATCGTGTCTTAATTTCTTTCAATAATCGTGTATAAGTTCACTATGTTCTCTACTTGTTCAGTTTTCTAAGTGGTCGCGTGTAAGTTTTCTTTGTTCTGTCATTGTTACGTTCTCTCATTGATCGCGTATAAGTTTTCTTTGTTGTCTTCGTGTTAAGTTCTCTCAATAAACGCGTATAAGTTCTCTATATTCTCTCATTGTTCAGTTCTCTCAATGCTCGTGTCTTAATTTCTCTCAATAATAACGCATAAGTTCTCTATGTTCTGTACTTGTTTAGTTCTCTCAGTGGTGGCGTATAAGTTTTCTTTGTTCTCTTCGTGTTAAGTTCTCTCTATGATCGCGAATACGTTCTCTAAGTCCTCTCAGTGTTTTGTTCTCCTAATAATAGCGTCTTAAGTTCTCTCAGTTATCGTGTATAAGTTCGCTAAGTTCTCTCGATGTTAAGTTCTCTCATTGATGGTGTTTTAATTTGTCTCTGTGATCAGGTGTTAAGTTCTGTCAGTGGTCGCATCCTAATTTCTCACAATAATCGTGTATAAGTTCTCTATATTCTCTCATTGTTCAGTTCTCTCAATGATCGCGTCTTAATTTCTCTCAGTTATTGTGTATAAGTGCGCAAAGTTCTCTCAGTGTTAAGTTTTCTCATTAACCATGTGTTAATTTGTCTCTGTAATTGGGTGTTAAGTTCTAACTAAGTTCTTACCTAATTTCTCTCAAAAATCGCGTATAAGTTCTTTAATTTCTCTCAGTGTTAAGTTCTCTCAATGATCGCCTCTTATGTTCTCTCAGTTATCGCGTATAAGTGCTCTATGTTCTCTCAGTGTTAAGTTTTCTCAGTGATCGCATTTAAATTTTTCTTATTGATCGCGTTTATGTTCTTATTTTTCTATCAATGTGAAGTTGGAAACACCATTGACCCCTTAACACCCAAAAATACCTCCTGATATGCACTCTGAAATGCACCCAAATTCACACACATTCGCTCAAAATACCCAAATACTCATAATTTTGGCAGGTTAGGGTTAGAGTTAGGGTTAGGTTAGGGTAAGGTTAGGGTATTTTGAGAGTATATTGGGTATTTTGAGCATATTTGGGGGGGGGGGTCCTAAGGTTTTCTCAGTTATCGCGTTTAAGTGCTCTAAGTTCTATCAGTGTTAAATTCTCTCAACAATAGCGTCTTTATTTTTCTCATTGATTGCATCTTATTTTCTCTCAGAAAAGATAAGTTCTCTATATTCTCTCATTGTTCAGTTCTCGTAATGATTGCGTCTTAAGTTCTCACTGTTATTGTGTATAAGTGCGCTATGTTCTCTCAGTGTTAAGTACTCTCAATGACCGCGTTTTAATCTACCCTGTGATCAGGTGTTAAGTTCTGTCAATGGTCGCATCCTAATTTCTCTCAATAATTGGGCATAAGTTCTCTATGTTCACTCATTGTTCAGTTATCTCAGTGCTCGCGTATAAGTTTTCTTTGTTCTCTTCGTGTTAAGTTCTCTCAATGTTGCGTATAAGTTCTCACAGTGTTTAGTTCTCTTAATGATCATGTCTTAAGTTCTCTCAGTTATCATGTATTAGTTTGCTAAGTTCTCTCAGTGTTAAGTTCTCTCATTGACCGCGGTTTAATTTGTCTCTGTGATTGTGTGTTTAGTTCTGTCAGTGGTCGCGTCCTAATTTCTCACAATAAACGTATAAGTTCTCTATATTTTCTCATTGTTCAGTTCTCTCAATGCTCATGTCTTAATTTCTCTCAATAATCACGCATAAGTTCTCTATGTTCTGTAATTGTTCAGTTCTCTCAGTGGTGGCGTATAAGTTTTCTTTGTTCTCTTCGTGTTAAGTTCTCTCAATGATCGCGTATACGTTCTCTAAGTCCTCTCAGTGTTTTGTTCTCCTAATAATCGCGTCTTAAGTTCTCTCAGTTATCGTGTATAAGTTTGCTAAGTTCTCTCGATGTTAAGTTCTCTCATTGACAGTGTTTTAATTTGTCTCTGTGATCGGGTGTTAAGTTCTGTCAGTGGTCGCGTCCTAATTTCTATATTCTCTCATTGTTCAGTTCTCGTAATGATCGCGTCTTAAGTTCTCACATTTATCGTGTATAAGTGCCCTATGTTCTCTCAGTGTTAAGTACTCTCAATGACCGCGTTTTAATTTGTCCTGATTTCTCTCAATTATCGCGTATAAGTTCTCTATGTTCTCTCATTGTTCAGTTCTCTCAATGATCGCGTCTTAATTTCTCTCAATAATGGCGCATAAGTTCTCTATGTTCTGTAATTGTTCAGTTCTCTCAGTGGTTGCGTATAAGTTTTCTCTGTTGTCTTCGTGTTAAGTTCTCTCAATGATCGCGTATAAGTTCTCTCAGTGTTTAGTTCTCTTAATAATCGCGTCTTAAGTTCTCTCAGTTATCGTGTATAAGTTAGTAAAGTTCTCTCAGTGTTAAGTTCCCTCATTGACGGCGTTTTAATTTGACTCTGTGATCGCGTGTTAAGTTCTGTCAGTGGTTGCGTCCTTATTTCTCACAATAATCGCGTATAAGTTCTCTATATTCTCTCATTGTTCAGTTCTCTCAATGATCGCGTCTTAATTTCTCTCAATTATCCCGCATAAGTTCTCTATGTTCTCTCATTGTTCAGTTCTCTCAGTGGTGGCGTATAAGTTTTTTTAACCAGGTTTTCCGAAGGAAAAAACTGGTTATTAGATTGGCGAATGCGGGCGGGCTGGCTGGCGGGCTGGCTGGCTGGCTGGCGGGCTGGCGGAATAAGCTTGTCCGGGCCATAACTATGTCGTTCATTGTCAGATTTTAAAATCATTTGGCACATTTGTTCACCATCATTGGACGGTGTGTCGCGCGAAATAATTACGTCGATATCTCCAAGGTCAAGGTCACACTTTGAGTTCAAAGGTCAAAAATGGCCATAAATGAGCTTGTCCGAGCCATAACTATGTCGTTCATCGTCAGATTTTAAAATCATTTGGCACATTTGTTCACCATCATTGGACGGTGTGTCGCGCGAAATAATTACATCGATATCTCCAAGGTCAAGGTCACACTTTGAGTTCAAAGGTCAAAAATGGCCATAAATGAGCTTTTCCTGGCTCATGTCATTCATGTCATTCATTGTGAGATTTTAAAATCATTTGGCACATTTGTTCACCATCATGGGACGGTGTGTCCCACGAAAGAATCACGTCAATATCTCCAATGTCAAGGTCGCCACGACTAAAAATAGATTTAAAAAAAAAAAAACTTACAAAGGGGGTTAATTTTTTTTGGTCATTTCAAAAGTTCAGTTTGAGTTTTCTCCCTTTATCAGATTTTTTTTTCACAATGAAAACCTGGTTTTGTGACAATTTTGTCCCTTGTTCTTTGTTCTCTTTGTTTGAAGTTATCTCAATGATCGCGTCTAAGTTCTCTTAGTTCTCTCAGTGTTTAGTTCTCTTAATGATTGCGTCTTAAGATCTCTCAGTTATAGTGGATAAGTTTGCTAAGTTCTTTCAGTGTTAAGTTCTCTCATTGACCATGTGTTAATTTGACTCTGTAATCGGGTGTTAAGTTCTAAATAAGTTCTAACCTAATTTCTCTCAATAATCGCGTATAAGTTATCTATGTTCTCTCATTGTTCAGTTCTCTCAATGATTGCGTCTTAATTTCTATCGATAATCGCGCATAAGTTCTCTATGTTCTTTCATTGTTCTGTTCTGTCAGTGGTGGCTTATAAGTTTTCATTGTTCTCTTCATGTTAAGTTTCTCAATGATCGCGTATAAGTTCTCTATATTCTCTCATTGTTCAGTTCTCGTAATGATTGCGTCTTAAGTTCTCACATTTATCGTGTATAAGTGCGCTATGTTCTCTCAGTGTTAAGTACTCTCAATGACCGTGTTTTAATTTGTCTCTGTGATCAGGTGTTAAGTTCTGTCAATGGTCGCATCCTAATTTCTCTCAATAATCCGGTATAAGTTCTCTTTGTTCTCTCATTGTTCAGTTCTCTCAATGATCGCGTCTTAATTTCTCTCATTAATCGCGCATAAGTTCTCTCATTGTTCAGTTCTCTCAGTGGTTGCGTATATGTTTTCTTTGTTCTCTTCGTGTTAAGTTCTCTCATTGATCGCGTATAAGTTCTCTAAGTTCTCTCAGTGTTAAGTTCTCTCATTAACTGGGTTTTAATTTGTCTCTGTGATCGGGTGTTAAGTTCTGTCGGTGATCGCGTCCTAATTTCTCTCAATAATCGCGTATAAATTCTCTATGGTCTATCATAATGCTGTTCTCTCAGTGGTCGCGTATAAGTTTTTTTTGTTCTCTTCGTGTTAAGTTCTCTCAATTATTGCGTATAAGTTCTCTCAGTGTATAGTTCTCTTAATTGTCGCGTCTTAAGTTCTTTCAGTTATCGTGTATAAGTTTGCTAAGTTCTCTCAGTATAGTTCTCTCATTGACGGCGTTTTAATTAATTTGTCTCTGTGATTGCGCGTTAAGTTCTGTCAGTGATCGCGTCCTAATTTCTCTCAATAATCGCGTATAAATTCTATATGTTCTATCATAGTTCTGTTCTCTCAGTGGTCGCATATAAGTTTTTTTTGTTTTCTTCGTGTTAAGTTTTCTCAATGATTGCGTATAAGTTCTCTTAGTTCTCTCAGTGTTTAGTTCTCTTAATGGTCGCGTCTTAAGTTCTCTCAGTTATCGTGTATACGTTTGCTAAGTTCTTTCAGTATTTAGTTCTCTCATTGACCATGTGTTAATTTGTCTCTGTAATCGTGTGTTATGTTCTTAATAAGTTCTAACCTAATTTCTCTCAATAATCGCGTATAAGTTCTATGTTCTCTCATTGTTCAGTTCTCTCAATGATCGTGTCTTAATTTCTTTCAATAATAGCGTATAAGTTCACTATGTTCTCTAATTGTTCAGTTCTCTCATTGGTCGCGTGTAAGTTTTGTTTGTTCTGTCATTGTTATGTTCTCTCATTGATCTCGTATAAGCTGTCTCTCAATAATCGCGTATAAGTTCTATGTTCTTTCATTTTTCAGATCTCTCAATGATCGCGTCTTAATTTCTTTCAATAATCGCTTATAAGTTCACTATGTTCTCTACTTGTTCAGTTTTCTCATTGGTCGCGTGTAAGTTTTGTTTGTTCTGTCATTGTTATGTTCTCTCATTGATCTCGTATGAGTTCTCTAAGTTTTCTCGTTGTATAGTTCTGTCAATGATTGCGTCTCAAGTTCTCTCAGTTATAATGTGTAAGTGCGCTTAGTTCTCTCAGTGTTAAGTTCTCTCATTGACCGCGTTTTAATATGTCTCTGTGATCGTGTGTTAAGTTCTGTCAGTTATCCCGTCCTAATTTCTCTCAATAATCGCGTATAAGTTCTCTATGTTCTCTCATTGTTCAGTTCTCTCAATGATCGTGTCTTAATTTCTCTCAATAATTGCGCATAAATTCTCTATGTTCTCTCATTGTTCTGTTCTCTCAGTGGTCGAATATAAGTTATCTTTGTTCTTTTCGTGGTAAGTTCTCTCAATGATCGCGTATAAGTTTTCTTAAGTTCTCTCAGTGTTAAGTTCTCTCAATGATCGCGTCTTAAGTTCTCTCAGTTATCGCGTATAAGTGCTCTATGTTCTCTCAGTGTTAAGTTCTCTCAGTGATCGCATCTAAATTTTTCTTATTGATCGCGTATATGTTCTTATTTTTCTATCAATGTGAAGTTGGAAAAACGATTGACCCCTTAACACCCAAATACCTCCCGATATACACCCTGAAATGCACCCAAATTCACCCAAATTCGCTCAAAATACCCCAATATTCATAATTTTGGCAGGTTAGGGTTAGAGTAAGGTTAGGGTATTTTGAGAGTATATTGGGAATTTTGAGCATATTTTGGGGGTCTATGGTTTTCTCAGTTATCGCATATAAGTGCTCTAAGTTCTATCAGTGTTAATTCTCTCAACAATAACGTCTTAATTTTCTCATTGATAGCATCTTATTTTCTCTCAGTAATTGGGTATAAGTTCTCTCAGTTCTCTCAGTGTTTAGTTCTCTCAATGATCGCGTCTTAAGTTCTCTTAGTTATCATGTATAAGTTCGCTAAGTTCTCTCAGTGTTTAGTTCTCTCATTGACAGCGTTTTAATTTGTCTCTGAGATCGCGTGTTAAGTTCTGTCAGTGGTCGTGTCTTAATTTCTCTCAATAATCGCGCATAAGTTTTCTATGTTCTCTCATTGTTCAGTTCTCTCAGTGGTGGCGTATAAGTTTTTCTTTGTTCTCTTTGTTTGAAGTTATCTCAATGATCACGTATAAGTTCTCTTAGTTCTCTCAGTGTTTAGTTCTCTCAATGATCGCATCTTAAGTTCTCTCAGTTATCGTGTGTAATTGCTCTATGTTCTCTCAGTGTTAAGTTCTCTCAGTGATCGCATCTAAATTTTTCTTATTGATCGCGTATATGTTCTTATTTTTATACGCCCGTATAAAATACGGGACGTATTATGTGAAACCCCTTGGCGGGCGGGCGGGCGGCGGGCGGGCGGCGGGCGGAAGGCATCACTTTGTCCGGACTCTAATTCAAATTGTATTCATCCGATCTTCACCAAACTTGGTCAGCAGTTGCATCTAGTTGATATCTAGGCCAAGTTCGAATATGGGTCATGCCGGGTCAAAAACTAGGTCATAGGGTCAATAAGTGCATTTTCAAAGGGGCCACTTTGTCCGGACTCTATTTCAAATTGTATTCATCCGATCTTCACCAAACTTGGTCAGCAGTTGCATCTAGTTGATATATAGGCCAAGTTCGAATATGGGTCATGCCGGGTCAAAAACTAGGTCATAGGGTCAATTAGTGCATTTTCAACGGCGCCACTTTGTCCGGACTCTAATTCAAATTGTATTCATCCGATCTTCACCAAACTTGGTCAGTAGTTGCATCTAGTTGATATCTAGGTCAAGTCCGAATATGGGTCATGCTGGGTCAAAAACTAGGTCAAAGGGTCAATTAGTGCATTTTACTTTGTCCGGACTCTAATTCAAATTGTATAAATCTTATCTTCACCAAACTTGGTCAGTAGTTGCATCTAGTTGATATCTAGGCCAAGTTCGAATATGGGTCATGCCAGGTAAAAAACTAGGTCATAGGTACAATTAGTCCATTTTCAACAGCGCCACTTTGTCCGGACTCTTATTCAAATTGTATTCATCCGATCTTTACCAAACTTGGTCAGTAGTTGCATCTAGTTGATATGTAGGTCAAGTTCGAATATGGGTCATGTCGGGTCAAGAGCTTATTTCCAAAACAAATACATCAATCATCAGTGTATCATCTCCAATGGCACACGAATCGGGCGTATATTGCTCCGTCATGCGGCGCTCTTGTTCTATCAATGTGAAGTTGGAAACACGATTGACCCCTTAACACCCAAATACCTCCCGAAATACACCCTGAAATGCAACCAAATGCACCCAAATTCGCTCAAAATACCCAAATACTCATAATTTTGGCAGGTTAGGGTTAGAGTTAGGGTAAGGTTAGGGTAAGGTTAGGGTATTTTGAGAGTATATTGGGTATTTTGAGCATATTTGGGGGGGGGGTCTAAGGTTTTCTCAGTTATCGCGTATAAGTGCTCTAAGTTCTATCAGTGTTAAATTCTCTCAACAATAGCCTCTTAATTTTTCTCATTGATAGCATCTTATTTTCTCTCAGTAATTGCGTAGAAGTTCTCTCAGTTCTCTCAATGATCGCGTCTTAAGTTCTCTCAGTTATCCTGTATAAGTTCGCGAAGTTCGCGAAGTTCTCTCAGTGTTTAGTTCTCTCATTGACAGCGTTTTAATTTGTCTCTGAGATCGCGTGTTAAGTTCTGTCAGTGGTCGCGTCCAAAATTCTCACAATAATCGCGTATAAGTTCTCTATATTCTCTTATTGTTCAGTTCTCTCAATGATAGCATCTTAATTTCTCTCAATAATGGCGCATAAGTTCTATATGTTCTCTCATTGTTCAGTTCTCTCAGTGGTGGCGTATGAGTTTTTCTTTCTTTCTCTTCGTTTGAAGTTATCTCAATGATCGCGTATAAGTTCTCTTAGTTCTCTCAGTGTTTAGTTCTCTTAATGATTGCGTCTTTAGATCTCTCAGTTATCGTGTATAAGTTCGCTAAGTTCTCTCAGTGTTAAGTTCTCTCATTGACCATTTGTTAATTTGTCTCTGTAATTGCGTGTTAAGTTCTAAATAAGTTCTTACCTAATTTCTCTCAATGATCGCGTGTAAGTTCTTTATGTTCTCTCATTGTTCAGGTCTCTCAATGATCGCGTCTTAATTTCTCTCAATAATCGCGAAAAAGTTCTCTATGTTCTCTCATTGTTCTGTTCTCTCAGTGGTCGCGTATACGTTTTTTTTGTTCTATTTGTGTAAAGTTCTCTCAATGATCGCATATAAGTTCTCTAAGTTCTCTCAGTGTTTAGTTCTCTCATTGACTGCGTTTTAATTTGTCTCTGTGATTGCGTGTTAAGTTCTGATAGTGGTCGCGTCCTAATTTCTCACAATAATCGTGTATAAGTTCTCTATATTCTCTCATTGTTCAGTTCTCTCAATGATCGCGTCTTAATTTCTCTCAGTTATTGTGTATAAGTGTGCAAAGTTCTCTCAGTGTTAAGTTCTCTCATTAACCATGTGTTAATTTGTCTTTGTAATGGCGTGTTAACGTCTTACTAAGTTCTTACCTAATTTCTCTCAAAAATCGCTTATAAGTTCTTTTATTTCTCTCAGTGTTAAGTTCTCTCAATGATCGTGTCTTAAGTTCTCTCAGTTATCGCGCATAAGTTCTCTATGTTCTCTCATTGTTCTGTTCTCTCAGTGGTGGCGTATAAGTTTTCTTTGTTCTCTTCATGTTAAGTTTCTCAATGATCGCGTATAAGTTCTCTATATTCTCTCATTGTTCAGTTCTCTCAATGATCGCGTCTTAATTTCTCTCAATAATCGCGCATAAGTTCTCTATGTTCTCTCATTGTTCAGTTCTCTCAGTGGTGGCATATAAGTTTTTCTTTGTTCTCTTCGTGTGAAGTTATCTCAATGATCGCGTATAAGTTCTCTTAGTTCTCTCAGTGTTTAGTTCTCTTAATGATTGTGTCTTAAGGTCTCTCAGTTATTTTGTATAAGTTCGCTAAGTTCTCTCAGTGTTAAGTTCTCTCATTGACCATGTGTTAATTTGTCTGTGTAATCGCGTGTTAAGTTCTTAATAAGTTCTAACCTAATTTCTCTCAATAATCGCGTATAAGTTATCTATGTTCTGCCATTGTTCAGTTCTCTCAATGATCGCCTCTTAATTTCTCTCAATAATCTTGCATAAGTTCTCTATGTTCTTTCATTGTTCTGTTCTCTCAGTGGTCGCGTATAAGTTTTCTTTGTTCTCTTCATGTTAAGTTTCTCAATGATCGCGTATAAGTTCTCTATATTCTCTCATTGTTCAGTTCTCGTAATGATCGCGTCTTAAGTTCTCACAGTTATCGTGTATAAGTGTGCTATGTTCTCTCAGTGTTAAGTACTCTCAATGACCGCGTTTAAATTTGTCTCTGTGCTCACGTGTTAAGTTCTGTCAATGGTTGCATCCTAATTTCTCTCAATAATCGGGTATAAGTTCTCTATGTTCTCTCATTGTTCAGTTCTCTCAATGATCGCGTTTTATTTTCTCTCAATAATCGCGCATAAGTTCTATATGTTCTCTCATTGTTCAGTTCTCTCAGTAGTGGCGTATAAGTTTTCTTTGTTCTCTTCGTGTTAAGTTATCTCAATGATCGCGTATAAGTTCTCTAAGTTCTCTCAGTGTTTAGTTCTCTTAATGATCGCATGTTAAGTTCTCTCAGTTATCGTGTATATGTGCGCTAAGTTCTCGCTGTGTTAGGTTCTCTCATTGACCGTGTTTTAATTTGTCTCTGTAATCGCGTGTTAAGTTCTAACTAAGTTCCAACCTAATTTCTCTCAATAATCGCGTATATGTTCTCTATCTTCTCTCAATGTTCAGTTCTCTCAATGATTGCGTCTTAATTTCTCTCAATAATTGGGCATAAGTTCTCTATGTTCACTCATTGTTCAGTTATCTCAGTGCTCGCGTATAAGTTTTCTTTGTTCTCTTCTTGTTAAGTTCTCTCAATGATCGCGTATAAGTTCTCACAGAGTTTAGTTCTCTTAATGATCACGTCTTAAGTTCTCTCAGTTATCGTGTTTTAGTTTGCTAAGTTCTCTTAGTGTTAAGTTCTCTCATTGACTGCGTTTTAATTTGTCTCTGTGATTGCGTGTTAAGTTCTGTCAGTGGTCGCGTCCTAATTTCTCACAATAAACGCGTATAAGTTCTCTATATTAATTTGTCTCTGTGATCGGTGTGTTAAGTTCTGTCAGTGGTTGCGTCCTAATTTCTCACAATAATCGTGTATAAGTTCTCTATATTCTCTCATTGTTCAGTTCTCTCAATGATCCCGTCTTAATTTCTCTCAGTTATCGTGTATAAGTGCGCAATAAGTTCTCTCAGTGTTAAGTTCTCTCATTGACCATGTGTTAATTTGTCTCTGTAATGGCGTGTTAAGTTCTTAATAAGTTCTAACCTAATTTCTCTCAATAATCGCGTATAAGTTCTTTAAGTTATCTCAGTGTTAATTTCTCTCAATGATCGCGTCTTAAGTTCTCTCAGTTATCACGTATAAGTGCTCTATGTTCTCTCAGTGTTAAGTTCTCTCAGTGATCGCATCTAAAAAAAAATTATTGATCGCGTATATGTTCTTATTTTTCTATCAATGTGAAGTTGGAAACACGATTGACCCCTTAACACCCAAATACCTCCCGATATACACCCTGAAATACACCCAAATTCACCCAAATTCGCTCAAAATACCCAAATACTCATTATATTGGCAGATTAGGGTTAGAGATAGGTTAGGGTAAGGTAAGGGTATTTTGAGAGTATATTGGGTATTTTGAGCATATTTTGGGGGTCTATGGTTTTCTCAGTTATCGCGTATAAGTGCTCTAAGTTCTATCAGTGTTAAATTCTCTCAACAATAGCGTCTTAATTTTTCTAATTGATAACATCTTATTTTCTCTCAGTAATTGCGTTTAAGTTCTCTCAGTTCTCTCAGTGTTTAGTTCTCTCAATGATCGCGTCTTAAGTTCTCTCAGTTATCATGTATAAGTTCGCTAAGTTCTCTCAGTGTTTAGTTCTCTTATTGACAGCGTTTTAATTTGTCTCTGAGATCGCGTGTTAAGTTCTGTCAGTGGTCGCGTCTAAATTTCTCACAATAATGGCGTATAAGTTCTCTATATTCTCTCATTGTTCAGTTCTCTCAATGATCGCGTCTTAATTTCTCTCAATAATCGCGCATAAGTTCTCTATGTTCTCTCATTGTTCAGTTCTCTCAGTGGTGGCGTATAGGTTTGGTTTTGTTCTCTTTGTTTGAAGTTATCTCAATGATCGCGTATAAGTTCTCTTAGTTCTCTCAGTGTTTAGTTCTCTTAATGATTGCGTCTTAAGATCTCTCAGTTATTGTGTATAAGTTCGCTAAGTTCTCTCAGTGCTCAGTTCTCACATTGACCATGTGTAAATTTGTCTCTGTAATCGCGTGTAAAGTTCTAAATAAGTTCTAACCTAAGTTTTCTCAATAATCGCTTATAAGTTATCCATGTTCTCTCATTGTTCAGTTCTCTCAATGATCGCGTCTTAATTTCTCTCAATAATCGCGCATAAGTTCTCTATGTTCTCTCATTGTTCTGTTCTGTCAGTGGTCGCGTATAAGTTTTCTTTGATCTCTTCATGTTAAGTTTCTCAATGATCGCGTATAAGTTCTCTATATTCTCTCATTGTTCAGTTCTCGTAATGATCGCATCTTAAGTTCTCACAGTTATCGTGTATAAGTGCGCTATGTTCTCTCAGTGTTAAGTACCCTCAATGACCGCGTTTTAATTTGTCTCTGTGATCAGGTGTTAAGTTCTGTCAATGGTCGCATCCTAATTTCTCTCAATAATCGGGTATAAGTTCTCTATGTTCTCTCATTGTTCAGTTCTCTCAATGATCGCGTTTTAGTTTCTCTCATTAATCGCGCATAAGTTCTCTATGTTCTCTCATTGTTCAGTTCTCTCAGTGGTCGCGTATATGTTTTCTTTGTTCTCTTCGTGTTAAGTTCTCTCAATGATCGCGTATAAGTTCTCTAAGTTCTCTCAGTGTTTAGTTCTCTTAATGGTCGCGTTTATGTTCTCTCAGTTATCGTGTATAAGTTTGCTAAGTTCTCTCAGTATTAAGTTCTCTCATTGACGGTGTTTTAATTAATTTGTCTCTGTGATTGCGTGTTAAATTCTGTTAGTGGTCGCGTCCTAATTTCTCACAATAATCGTGTATAAGTTCTCTATATTTCCTCATTGTTCAATTCTCTCAATGATCATGTCTTAATTTCTCTCAATAATCGCGCATAAGTTCTCTCAATGTTCAGTTCTCTCAGTGTTGGCGTATAAGTTTTCTTTGTTTTCTTTGTGTAAGTTATCTCAATGATCGCGTATAAGTTCTCTTAGTTCTCACAGTGTTTAGTTCTCTTAATGATCGCGTCTTAAGTTCTCTCAGTTATCATGTATAAGTGCGCTTAGTTCTCTCAGTGTTAAGTTCTCTCATTGACCATGTGTCAATTTTTCTCTGTAATCGTGTGTTATGTTCTAACTAAGTTCTAACCTAATTTCTCTCAATAATCGCGTATAAGTTTTATATGTTCTCTCATTGTTCAGTTCTCTCAATGGTCGGGTCTTAAGTTCTCTCTGTTATCGTGTATAAGTTCGCCAAGTTCTCTCAGTGTTAAGTTCTCTCATTGACAGCGTTTTATTTGTCTCTGTGATTGCGTGTTAAGTTCTGTCTGTGGTCGCGTCCTAATTTCACACAATAATCGCGTATAAGTTCTCTATAGTCTCTCATTGTTCAGTTCTCTGAATAATCGCATCTTAATTTCCCTCAATAATGGCGCATAAGTTCTCTATGTCCTCTCATTGTTCAGTTCTCTCAGTGTTGGCGTATAAGTTTTCTTAGTTCCCTTCGTGTTAAGTTATCTCAATGATCGCGTATAAGTTCTCTAAGTTCTCTCAGTGTGTAGTTCTCTTAATGATCGTGTCTTAAGTTCTCTCAGTTATCGTGTATAAGTTCGCTATGTTCTCTCATTGTTCTGTTCTCTCAGTGGTCGCGTATAAGTCTTCTTTGTTCTTTTTGTGTTAAGTTCTCTCAATGATCGCGTATAAGTTCTCTAAGTCCTCTCAGTGTTTAGTTCTCTTAATGATCGCGTCTTAAGTTCTCTCAGTTATCATGTATAAGTGCACTAAGTTCTCTCATTGTTAAGTACTCTCATTGACTGCGTTTTAATTTGTCTTTGTGATCGCGTGTTAAGTTCTGTCAGTGGTCGCTGCCTTATTTCTCACAATAATCGCGTATAAGTTCTCTATATTCTCTCATTGTTCAGTTCTCTCAATGATCGCGTCTTAATTTCTCTCAATAATCGCGCATAAGTTCTCTTTGTTCTCTCATTGTTCAGTTCTCTCAGTGGTGGCGTATAAGTTTTCATTGTTCTCTTCGTGTTAAGTTAACTGAATGATCGCGTATAAGTTCTCTAAGTTCTCTCAGTGTTTAGTTTTCTTAATGATCGCGTCTTAAGTTCTCTCAGTTATCGTGTATAAGTGCGCTAAGTTCTCTCAGTGTTAGGTATTCTCATTGACCGTGTGTTAATTTGTCTCTGTAATCGCGTGTTAAGTTCTAACTAAGTTCCAACCTAATTTCTCTCAATAATCGCGTATAAGTTCTCTATCTTCTCTCAATGTTCAGTTCTCTCAATGATTGCGTCTTAATTTCTCTCAATAATTGGGCATAAGTTCTCTATGTTCACTCCTTGTTCAGTTATCTCAGTGCTCGCGTATAAGTTTTCTTTGTTCTCTTCTTGTTAAGTTCTCTCAATGATCGCGTATAAGTTCTCTAAGTTCTCACAGTGTTTAGTTCTCTTAATGATCACGTCTTAAGTTCTCTCAGTTATCGTGTATTAGTTTGCTAAGTTCTCTCAGTGTTAAGTTCTCTCATTGACTGCGTTTTAATTTGTCTCTGTGATTGCGTGTTAAGTTCTGTCAGTGGTCGCATCCTAGTTTCTCACAATGAACGCGTATAAGTTCTCTGTATTCTCTCATTGTTCAGTTCTCTCAATGCTCGTGTCTTAATTTCACTCAATAATCGCGCATAAGTTCTCTATGTCCTGTAATTGTTCAGTTACAGTTCAGTGGTGGCGTATAAGTTTTCTTTGTTCTCTTCGTGTTAAGTTCTCTCAATGATCGCGTATACGTTCTCTAAGTCCTCTCAGTGTTAAGTTCTCTTAATAATCACGTCTTAAGTTCTCTCAGTTATAGTGTATGTGTTTGCTAAGTTCTCTCGATGTTAAGTTCTCTCATTGACGGTGTTTTAATTTTTCTCTGTGATTGGGTGTTAAGTTCTTTCAGTGGTTGCGTCCTAATTTCTCACAATAATCGTGTATAAGTTCTTAATATTCTCTCATTGTTCAGTTCTCTCAATGATCGCGTCTTAATTTCTCTCGGTAATCGTGTATTAGTGTGCTAAGTTCTCTCAGTGTTAAGTTCTCTCATTGACCATGTGTTAATTTGTCTCTGTAATGGCGTGTTAAGTTCTAACTTAGTTCTTACCTAATTTCTCCCAAAATTCGCGTATAAGTTCTTTAAGTTCTCTCTGTGTTAAGTTCTCTCAATGGTCGCGTCTTAAGTTCTCTCAGTTATCGCGTATAAGTGCTCTATGTTCTATCAGTGTTAAGTTCTCTCAGTGATCGCATCTAAATGTTTCTTATTGATCGCGTATATGTTGTTATTTTTCTATCAATGTGAAGTTGGAAACACGATTGACCCCTTAACACCCAAATACCTCCAGAAATACACCCTGAAATGCACCCAAATGCA
The DNA here is from genome assembly GCF_020536995.1 of Dreissena polymorpha. Classification (NCBI taxonomy): domain Eukaryota; kingdom Metazoa; phylum Mollusca; class Bivalvia; order Myida; family Dreissenidae; genus Dreissena; species Dreissena polymorpha. The sequence continues at coordinate 81,627,044 of NC_068355.1, read as the reverse complement.
CCCAAATTCGCTCAAAATACCCAAATACTCATAATTTTGGCAGGTTAGGGTTAGAGTTAGGGTTAGGTTAGGGTAAGGTTAGGGTATTTTGAGAGTATATAGGGTATTTTGAGCATATTTGGGGGGTGGGGGGTCTAAGGTTTTCTCAGTTATCGCGTATAAGTGCTCTAAGTTCTATCAGTGTTATATTCTCTCAACAATAGTGTCTTAATTTTTCTCATTGATAGCATCTTATTTTCTCTCTGTAATTGCGTATAAGTTCTCTCAGTTCTCTCAATGATCGCGTCTTAAGTTCTCTCAGTTATCATGTATAAGTTCGCGAAGTTTTCTCAGTGTTTAGTTCTCTCATTGACAGCGTTTTAATTTGTCTCTGAGATCGCGTGTTAAGTTCCGTCAGTGGTCGCGTCCAAATTTCTCACAATAATCGCGTATAAGTTCTCTATATTCTCTTATTGTTCAGTTCTCTCAATGATCGCGTCTTAATTTCCCTCAATAATGGCGCATAAGTTCTCTATGTTCTCTCATTGTTCAGTTCTCTCAGTTGTGGCGTATGAGTTTTTCTTTCTTCTCTTCGTGTGAAGTTATCTCAATGATCGCGTATAAGTTCTCTTAGTTCTCTCAGTGTTTAATTCTCTTAATGATTGCGTCTTTAGATCTCTCAGTTATCGTGTATAAGTTCGCTAAGTTCTCTCAGTGTTAAATTCTCTCATTGACCATGTGTTAATTTGTCTCTGTAATTGCGTGTTAAGTTCTAAATAAGTTCTAACCTAATTTCTCTCAATGATCGCGTGTAAGTTCTTTATGTTCTCTCATTGTTCAGTTCTCTCAATGATCGCGTCTTAATTTCTCTCAATAATCGCGCATAATTTCTCTATGTTCTCTCATTGTTCTGTTCTCTCAGTGGTCGCGTATAAGTTTTCTTTGTTCTCTTCTTGTTAAGTTTCTCAATGATCGCGTATAAGTTCTCTATATTCTCTCATTGTTCAGTTCTCGTAATGATCGCGTCTTAAGTTCTCACAGTTATCGTGTATAAGTGCGCTATGTTCTCAGTGTTAAGTACTCTCAATGACCGCGTTTTAATTTGTCTCTGTGATCACGTGTTAAGTTTTGTCAATGGTCGCATCCTAATTTCTCTCAATAATCGGGTATAAGTTCTCTATGTTCTCTCATTGTTCAGTTCTCTAAATGATCGCGTCTTAATTTCTCTCATTAATCGCGCAGAAGTTCTCTATGTTCTCTCATTGTTCAGTTCTCTAAACGATCGCGTCTTAATTTCTCTCATTAATCGCGTATAAATTCTCTATGTTCTATCATTGTTCTGTTCTCTCAGTGGTCGCATATAAGTTTTTTTGTTTCCTTCGTGTTAAGTTTTCTCAATGATTGCGTATAAGTTCTCTTAGTTCTCTCAGTGTTTAGTTCTCTTAATGGTCGCGTCTTAAGTTCTCTCAGTAATCGTGTATAAGTTTGCTAAGTTCTTTCAGTATTTAGTTCTCTCATTGACGGCGTTTTAATTAATTTGTCTCTGTGATTGCGTGTTAAGTTCTGTTAGTGGTCACGTCCTAATTTCTCACAATAATCGCGTATAAGTTCTCTATATTTCCTCATTGTTCAGTTCTCTCAATAATCACGTCTTAATTTCTCTCAATAATCGGGCATAAGTTCTCTCATTGTTCAGTTCTATTACTGTTGTCGTATAAGTTTTCTTTGTAGTCAGTAGTCAGTATTTATGTAGTAGTCAGTTGTATGTAGTAGTCAGTATTTATGTAGTAGTCAGTATTTATGTAGTAGTCAGTTGTATGTAGTAGTCAGTTGTATGTAGTAGTCAGTTGTATGTAGTAGTCAGTATTTATGTAGTAGTCAGTATTTATGTAGTAGTCATTATTGATGTAGTAGTCAGTATGTATGTAGTAGTAATTATTTATGTAGTAGTCAGTTGTATATAGTAGTCAGTATTTATGTAGTAGTCAGTTGTATATAGTAGTCAGTATTTATGTAGTAGTCAGTTGTTAGTAGTAGTCAGTATTTATGTAGTAGTCAGTTGTATGTAGTAGTCAGTATTTATGTAGTAGCCAGTTGTAAGTAGTAGTCAGTATGTATGTAGTAGTCAGTTGTAAGCAGTAGTCAGTATTTATGTAGTAGTCAGTTGTAAGTAGTAGTCAGTATTTATGTAGTAGTCAGTTGTATGTAGTTGTCAGTATTTATGTAGTAGTCCGTATTTATGTAGAAGTCAGTATTTATGTAGTAGTCAGTATTTATGTAATAGTCAGTATTTGTGTATGAGTCAGTATTTATGTAGTAATCAGTATTTATGTAGTAGTCAGTATTTATGTAGTGGTCAGTTGTATGTAGTGGTCAGTTGTATGTAGTAGCCAGTATTTATGTAGTAGTCAGTTGTATGTAGTAGTCAGTATTTATGTAGTAGTCAGTATTTATGTAGTAGCCAGTTGTATGTAGTTGTCAGTATTTATGTAGTAGTCAGTTGTACGTAGTAGTCAGTATTAATGTAGTAGTCAGTTGTATGTAGTAGACAGTATTTATGAAGTAGCCAGTTGTAAGTAGTAGGCATTATTTATGTAGTAGTCAGTTGTAAGTAGTAGTCAGTATTTATGAAGTAGTCAGGTGTATGTAGTTGTCAGTATTTATGTAGTAGTCCGTATATATGTAGTAGTCAGTATTTATGTAGTAGTCAGTTGTAAGTAGTAGTCAGTATTTATGTAGTAGTCAGTATTTATGTAGTAGTCAGTATTTATGTAGTAGTCAGTATTTATGTAGTAGTCAGTTGTAAGTAGTAGTCAGTATTTATGTAGGAGTCAGTATTTATGTAGTAGTCAATTGTATGTAGTAGTCAGTATTTATGTAGTAGTCGGTATTTATGTAGTAGTCAGTATTTATGTAGTAGTCAGTATTTATGTAGTAGTCAGTATTTATGTAGTAGTCAGTTGTAAGTAGTAGTCAGTATTTATGTAGGAGTCAGTATTTATGTAGTAGTAAATTGTATGTAGTAGTCAGTATTTATGTAGTAGTCAGTATTTATGTAGTAGTCAGTATTTATGTAGTAGTCAGTTATAAGTAGTAGTCAGTATTTATGTAGTAGTCAGTATTTATGTAGTAGTCAGTTGTAAGTAGTAGTCAGTATTTATGTAGTAGTCAGTTGTAAGTAGTAGTCAGTATTTATGTAGTTGTCAGTTGTAAGTAGTAGTAAGTATTTATGTAGTAGCCAGTTGTATGTAGTAGTCAGTATTTATGTAGTAGTCAGTTGTACGTAGTAGTCAGTATTTATGTAGTAGTCAGTTGTATGTAGTAGTCATTATTTATGTGGTAGCCAGTTGTAAGTAGTAGTCAGTATTTATGTAGTAGTCAGTTGTAAGTAGTAGTCAGTATTTATGTAGTAGTCAGTTGTAAGTAGTAGTCAGTATTTATGTAGTAGTCAGTTGTATGTAGTTGTCAGTATTTATGTAGTAGTCCGTATTTATGTAGTAGTCAGTATTTATGTAGTAGTCAGTATTTATGTAGTAGTCAGTTGTAAGTAGTAGTCAGTATTTATGTAGTAGTCAGTTGTAAGTAGTAGTCAGTATTTATGTAGTAGTCAGTTGTAAGTAGTAGTCAGTATTTATGTAGTAGTCAGTTGTATGTAGTAGTCAGTATTTATGTAGTAGTCTGTTGTAAGTAGTAGTCAGTATTTATGTAGTAGTCAGTTGTAAGTAGTAGTCAGTATTTATGTAGTAGTCAGTTGTATGTAGTAGTCAGTATTTATGTAGTAGTCAGTTGTAAGTAGTAGTCAGTATTTATGTAGTAGTCAGTTGTATGTAGTAGTCAGTATTTATGTAGTAGTCAGTATTTATGTAGTAGTCAGTTGTATGTAGTAGTCAGTTGTATGTAGTAGTCAGTATTTATGTAGTAGTCATTATTTATGTAGTAGTCAGTTGTAAGTAGTAGTCAGTATTTATGTAGTAGTCAGTATTTATGTAGTAGTCAGTTGTAAGTAGTAGTCAGTTGTATGTAGTAGTCAGTATTTATGTAGTAGTCAGTATTTATGTAGTAGTCAGTTGTATGTTGTAGTCGGTTGTAAGTAGTAGTCAGTATTGATGTAGTAGTCAGTTGTATGTAGTAGCCAGTATTTATGTAGTAGTCAGTATTTATGAAGTAGTCAGTTGTATGTAGTAGTCATTATTTATGTAGTAGTCAGTTTTAAGTAGTAGTCAGTATTTATATAGTAGTTAGTATTTATGTAGTAGTCAGTTGTATGTAGTAGTCAGTATTTATGTAGTAGTCAGTTGTATGTAGTAGTCAGTATTTATGTAGTAGTCATTATTTATGTAGTAGTCATTATTTATGTAGTAGTCAGTTGTATGTAGTAGTCAGTATTAGTCAGTTGTATATAGTAGTCAGTATTTATGTAGTAGTCAATATTTATGTAGTAGTCAGTTGTATATAGTAGTCAGTATTTATGTAGTAGTCAGTTGTAAGTAGTTGTCAGTATTTATGTAGTGGTCAGTATTTATGTAGTAGTCAGTTGTATGTAGTAGTCAGTTGTATGTAGTAGTCATTATTTATGTAGTAGTCAGTTGTATGTAGTAGTCAGTTGTATATAGTAGTCAGTATTTATTTAGTAGTCAGTTGTACGTAGTAGTTAGTATTTATGGAGTAGCCAGTTGTATGTAGTAGTCAGTTGTAAGTAGTAGTCAGTATTTATGTAGTAGTCATTTGTATGTTGTAGTCAGTATTTATGTAGTAGTCATTTGTATGTAGTAGTCAGTATTTATGTAGTAGCCAGTTGTAAGTAGTAGTCAGTATTTATGTAGTAGTCAGTTGTAAGTAGTAGTCAGTATTTATGTAGTAGTCAGTTGTAAGTAGTAGTCAGTATTTATGTAGTAGTCAGTTGTATGTAGTAGTCAGTATTTATGTAGTAGTCATTATTTATGTAGTAGTCAGTATTTATGTAGTAGTCAGTATTTATGTAGTAGTCAGTATTTATGTAGTGGTCAGTATTTATGTAGTAGTCAGTATTTATGTAGTAGTCATTATTTATGTAGTAGTCAGTATTTATGTAGTGGTCAGTATTTATGTAGTAGTCAGTATTTATGTAGTAGTCAGTTGTAAGTAGTAGTCAGTATTTATGTAGTAGTCAGTTGTATGTAGTAGTTAGTTGTATGTAGTAGTAAGTATTTATGTAGTAGCCAGTATTTATGTAGTAGTCAGTATTTATGTAGTAGTCAGTTGTATGTAGTAGTCAGTATTTATGTAGAAGTCAGTATTTATGTAGTAGTCAGTAGTATGTAGTAGTCAGTATTTATGTAGTAGTCAGTATTTATGTAGTTGTCAGTTGTATGTAGTAGTCAGTATTTATGTAGTAGTCAGTTGTATGTAGTAGTCCAGTATTTATGTAGTAGTCATTACTTATGTAGTAGTCAGTATTTATGTAGTAGTCAGTATTTATGTAGTAGTCATTACTTATGTAGTAGTCAGTATTTATGTAGTAGTCAGTATTTATGTAGTAGTCAGTATTTATGTAGTAGTCAGTTGTAAGTAGTAGTCAGTATTTATGTAGGAGTCAGTATTTATGTAGTAGTCAATTGTATGTAGTAGTCAGTATTTATGTAGTAGTCGGTATTTATGTAGTAGTCAGTATTTATGTAGTAGTCAGTATTTATGTAGTAGTCAGTATTTATGTAGTAGTCAGTTGTAAGTAGTAGTCAGTATTTATGTAGGAGTCAGTATTTATGTAGTAGTAAATTGTATGTAGTAGTCAGTATTTATGTAGTAGTCAGTATTTATGTAGTAGTCAGTATTTATGTAGTAGTCAGTTATAAGTAGTAGTCAGTATTTATGTAGTAGTCAGTATTTATGTAGTAGTCAGTTGTAAGTAGTAGTCAGTATTTATGTAGTAGTCAGTTGTAAGTAGTAGTCAGTATTTATGTAGTTGTCAGTTGTAAGTAGTAGTAAGTATTTATGTAGTAGCCAGTTGTATGTAGTAGTCAGTATTTATGTAGTAGTCAGTTGTACGTAGTAGTCAGTATTTATGTAGTAGTCAGTTGTATGTAGTAGTCATTATTTATGTGGTAGCCAGTTGTAAGTAGTAGTCAGTATTTATGTAGTAGTCAGTTGTAAGTAGTAGTCAGTATTTATGTAGTAGTCAGTTGTAAGTAGTAGTCAGTATTTATGTAGTAGTCAGTTGTATGTAGTTGTCAGTATTTATGTAGTAGTCCGTATTTATGTAGTAGTCAGTATTTATGTAGTAGTCAGTATTTATGTAGTAGTCAGTTGTAAGTAGTAGTCAGTATTTATGTAGTAGTCAGTTGTAAGTAGTAGTCAGTATTTATGTAGTAGTCAGTTGTAAGTAGTAGTCAGTATTTATGTAGTAGTCAGTTGTATGTAGTAGTCAGTATTTATGTAGTAGTCTGTTGTAAGTAGTAGTCAGTATTTATGTAGTAGTCAGTTGTAAGTAGTAGTCAGTATTTATGTAGTAGTCAGTTGTATGTAGTAGTCAGTATTTATGTAGTAGTCAGTTGTAAGTAGTAGTCAGTATTTATGTAGTAGTCAGTTGTATGTAGTAGTCAGTATTTATGTAGTAGTCAGTATTTATGTAGTAGTCAGTTGTATGTAGTAGTCAGTTGTATGTAGTAGTCAGTATTTATGTAGTAGTCATTATTTATGTAGTAGTCAGTTGTAAGTAGTAGTCAGTATTTATGTAGTAGTCAGTATTTATGTAGTAGTCAGTTGTAAGTAGTAGTCAGTTGTATGTAGTAGTCAGTATTTATGTAGTAGTCAGTATTTATGTAGTAGTCAGTTGTATGTTGTAGTCGGTTGTAAGTAGTAGTCAGTATTGATGTAGTAGTCAGTTGTATGTAGTAGCCAGTATTTATGTAGTAGTAGTCAGTATTTATGAAGTAGGCAGTTGTATGTAGTAGTCATTATTTATGTAGTAGTCAGTTTTAAGTAGTAGTCAGTATTTATATAGTAGTTAGTATTTATGTAGTAGTCAGTTGTATGTAGTAGTCAGTATTTATGTAGTAGTCAGTTGTATGTAGTAGTCAGTATTTATGTAGTAGTCATTATTTATGTAGTAGTCATTATTTATGTAGTAGTCAGTTGTATGTAGTAGTCAGTATTAGTCAGTTGTATATAGTAGTCAGTATTTATGTAGTAGTCAATATTTATGTAGTAGTCAGTTGTATATAGTAGTCAGTATTTATGTAGTAGTCAGTTGTAAGTAGTTGTCAGTATTTATGTAGTGGTCAGTATTTATGTAGTAGTCAGTTGTATGTAGTAGTCAGTTGTATGTAGTAGTCATTATTTATGTAGTAGTCAGTTGTATGTAGTAGTCAGTTGTATATAGTAGTCAGTATTTATTTAGTAGTCAGTTGTACGTAGTAGTTAGTATTTATGGAGTAGCCAGTTGTATGTAGTAGTCAGTTGTAAGTAGTAGTCAGTATTTATGTAGTAGTCATTTGTATGTTGTAGTCAGTATTTATGTAGTAGTCATTTGTATGTAGTAGTCAGTATTTATGTAGTAGCCAGTTGTAAGTAGTAGTCAGTATTTATGTAGTAGTCAGTTGTAAGTAGTAGTCAGTATTTATGTAGTAGTCAGTTGTAAGTAGTAGTCAGTATTTATGTAGTAGTCAGTTGTATGTAGTAGTCAGTATTTATGTAGTAGTCATTATTTATGTAGTAGTCAGTATTTATGTAGTAGTCAGTATTTATTTAGTAGTCATTATTTATGTAGTAGTCAGTATTTATGTAGTGGTCAGTATTTATGTAGTAGTCAGTATTTATGTAGTAGTCATTATTTATGTAGTAGTCAGTATTTATGTAGTGGTCAGTATTTATGTAGTAGTCAGTATTTATGTAGTAGTCAGTTGTAAGTAGTAGTCAGTATTTATGTAGTAGTCAGTTGTATGTAGTAGTTAGTTGTATGTAGTAGTAAGTATTTATGTAGTAGCCAGTATTTATGTAGTAGTCAGTATTTATGTAGTAGTCAGTTGTATGTAGTAGTCAGTATTTATGTAGAAGTCAGTATTTATGTAGTAGTCAGTAGTATGTAGTAGTCAGTATTTATGTAGTAGTCAGTATTTATGTAGTTGTCAGTTGTATGTAGTAGTCAGTATTTATGTAGTAGTCATTACTTATGTAGTAGTCAGTATTTATGTAGTAGTCAGTATTTATGTAATAGTCAGTATTTATGTAGTAGTCAGTTGTATGTAGTAGTCAGTATTTTCAAACACGTTTTTTCTACTTGTATTTGTTTTAATGTCATTAAAATTGACAAACATTTGAGATTGTTTTTATTATTGATGCACTTGGCAAATACAGGTGACGAGGTGCGTGGGGAAAAGTAGCCCCGGTTCGGCAGTTGATGACGTCATTTCGTGCCATTGATTATAGCCTTGCCGTTGATTATAGATGAAATTTAATTAACGGGGCTTTAATCAACCGAATTCGCTGTAAAGTGGGATAAGAAAAATAGTTATATTCCGGTTAAACGTGAAATTGCGTTGAAGGGACTTCTGTAAAATGAATTAAATTGTCAAGATAAAACATCTAAAAGAGTCTACCTTGGATCGAACCTCTTCATTGTGCATCAAACGTAAGACGCGCTGACCATTCGGATTAATGCGGATGTTAATCCTGAGAATATTCTGATGCTCCGCAAACTTGGCAGATGATAAAAAGTCCTCTAGCAACATCTTGATATAATATATACAGTCATTTTCATAGATAATCTTACAGACATTTAACATTAGGGGTTAATATACTGGAATTTGTAAAAATCATGATTACCATCATTAGCATTCCCGTGACCCGACATACTTTTTCGGGAAAGATACCGGACCAGTCGGGTATGTTGTAGGCTTCTGAGAGTAATAAATTGATAATGAGGGAAGTCTACTCTTTCAAGTTATCCATCCGGCTTTTCATCTGACGGCCTCGACGGCGACCTCCCTCTAGCGTGCCATTGAGAAGAGTCTTGCACAGAGAGACGTGCCTGTGACGTGTCAAAACCAAGCCAGCTTTCCTCTAACGGTCGCTAGTAGGAGCTCGTGCGGGCCAACCAGTGTTGCATTCAGGTCCCGCATCCACCCGTACAGTTGGATAGATACCGTAATTACCCTATGTTTTTGGACACTAAGTTTTCGAAAACACCCCCTTTTTTATCACAAATAATTATTTTTCGTGACTCTTTATTTTCGGACACACGAGTTTACGTCCGTTATTTATGTCTCTTAAGTTTTCGGACAGTATATTTTACAGCGCTATTTTATCAAATTTCGAACCTGTTTTCGATATTTAATGACACTTCGATCATGGGGTTTTACAACCAGATTAACATCATAAAACATTGCGGGTGCATGCCTGAGGGCAATGGGCCATTACATTTGCGTTATTGGGTAAATAACCTTGTTAACTGGTATTAAACAATGGTTTCGCCCGATAGCATAAGCGTTATGACAATTACCAGGGGTAGTGCCAATTAATAGTCCAATTATCTACCGCAATGGTTCCACCCCTTCTCAGTAAAATAACTGTGACAAATACTAAATGTTTCAAATTGTGATGCACCCTATTACGAGTTTTACGAACAATGGAAGGTGTTACACAACAACTATCGGAAATGAACAAACAAAGAATTCATAGTTTGATTTTTTTATTGCGTTAATTACAGGTTCATACAAGCGTGTATCGGTACCTCACATGCTCATTTTTGAACTCGTTGGTCAAAGTACAACCTTGAAGTAACTTTCTGTCAAATAAATTAAGCATTTACAATTATTCAAAATGCAGTGCAAACATGTATAACTGTAATTTATACTATACGGCATGGTATTTTACAAGCGCGTGCTATTACCGGTAGTCGTTGATACAATTGACGCTATTTTCGGACACTTCCATTTTCGACTCTAAGTTTTCGGACACCTGTATTTTGTTAATATTTTTCGTATCTTAATTTTCGGACACGAAAAAAAAATTACTTGTAAGTTTCCGAAAACATAGAGTTATTACGATACCACGACTTGTAGAGCCTGTTTTTGGTGGGAAAGCAGATGAAACTGATTGTTTACAACCTGCTTAGTCTAGACATTACTGCGGTCGCAACAGCAATTTAATTCGGACCTAAGCGGATGGAACAGTCCTTGCACAAGGCTTCTGCCAAGTACTTGAAGCTCGTCACTTCTTCCAACATCCGCCTTTCACAGAGCCCATTGGTGAGATCTTATAGTCATCTTTTGGTGCCACTGATGGTGCCACTGATAAGGACAATGTAATCAACGAATCTAAAATAAGAGATGGGTCTTCGACCAATGGAGGTGGTAGTAATGAAGAGCATCCTGCATTATCTTCTAAGGTTACAGGTTAAATAGAACGGGACGGAGCAGACATCACTGACGGACGCCAACTGATATCCTGAAGAACTATGCTGTCCATCGAGAAGTACTGTGCTGCTGGCGTTTCCGTAGAGTCATTAGATGACTTACATCAGCCCTTTGTCAATTTTAATCCTCTCATAACAAAATATTGGCCATAATGTCACACGTGGTCGAAATCTTGCGTAAAGTCGATGAAGATGTGGATTAGCTGACGTTGATGTTGCAGATGTTCCTAAATGATGGCTCTACAGTTGCCGATCTGTTCCACTCTGCTCCGCCCAGCTCTAAATCTAGCATTCTCTTCTGCCATTAGTTCTTCCGCCTCATCTTTCAGTCGATTAATGATAATGCGCAACGTGACTTTGCTTGGATGACTGATGAAGCTGATGTTAAGATAATTCTCGCATAACTTGAAGTTTCCGTTGTTCGGTAGAGGGATGACCAGAGACCGGGTTCACTTCTTAAGCCACTTTAACTGCTTCCAGATCTTTTAACAGAGTGTTGTCATTGCTGAAGTCGTTCCCTCTCCTTCGAGCTTAATCAGCTCGAAAGAGACGTTGTCCAATCTCGGAGATTGTCCAACCTTAAGACTACACTGCCTGCTCCACCTCTGCCTTAAGTGTGTGAAAATGTACCATAATAATTTGTATTCAAAAGTATCTACAATTATATATATTATTTTACAGCAACTTTTTTATACATTATAGTAAGTTGACAAAAATATTGCAATATTGTGAATATGCTTCATTTTTTATTTAAACAAGGGCTGTTTGTAAAACATGCATGCCCCCCTCCCCATATGGGCTGTCCGTTGTAGTGGCCTACCTGAAAATCAATAGGGGTCATCTGCGAGTCATGATCCATGTACCTATAAAACAATTTTACTGTTTCGGGTCACCGTGACCTTGACCTTTGACCTAGTGACCTGAAAAATCAATATGAGTCATCTGCAAGTCATGATCAATCTACCCATGAAGTGTCATGATCCTAGGCATATGCGTTCTTGAGTTATCATCCGAAAACCATTTTACTATTTCGGGTCACCGTGACCTTGACCTTTGACCTAGTGACCTCAAATCAATAGGGGTCATCTGCGAGTCATGATCAATCTACCCATGAAGTTTCATGATCCTAGGCAAATGTGTGTTGAGTTATCATCCGAAAACCATTTTACTATTTCGGGTCACCGTGACCTTGACCTATGACCTAGTGACCTCAAAATCAATAGGGGTCATCTGCGAGTCATGATCAATCTACCCATCAAGTTTCATAATCCTAGAAGTATGCGTTCTTGAGTTATCATCCGAAAATCATTTTACTATTTCGGGTCACCGTGACCTTGACCTTGTGACCTCAAAATCAATAGGGGTCATCTGCAAGTCATGATCAATCAGCCTATGAAGTTTCATGATCGAAGGCGTATGCGTTCTTGAGTTATCATCCGAAAACCATTTTACTATTTCGGGTCACCGTGACATTGACCTTTGACCTAGTGACCTCAAAATCAATAGTGGTCATCTGCGAGTCATGATCTATCTAACGATGAAGTTTCATGATACTAGGCGTATGCGTTATTGAGTTATCATCCGGAAACCCTTTTACTATTTCGGGTCACCGTGACCTTGACCTTTGACCTAGTGACCTCAAAATCAATAGGGGTCATCTGCGAGTCATGATCAATCTACCTATGAAGTTTCATGATCCTAGGCGTATGCGTTTTTGAGTTATCCGGAAACCATTTTACTATTTCGGGTCACCGTGACCTTGACCTTTGACCTAGTGACCTCAAAATCAATAGAGGTCATCTGCGAGTCATGATCAATGTACCTATGAAGTTTCATGATCCTAAGCCCAAGCGTTCTTGAGTTATCATCCGGAAACCACCTGGTGGACGGACCGACAGACCGACCGACAGACCGACCGACCGACATTTGCAAAGCAATATACCCCTTCTTCTTCGAAGGGGGGCATAAAAATATTATTTTCAGGCTTAGCTGCATACAACTACATATCACAGTAATGTTTGCACTGAATCAACTGATGCATCCAGTGTGTCACCAATATGTTCTCATGTAACCAGAATTCAAGAGTTCAAAGGTCAAAATGGCCATAAATGATAATGGCATAATAAGTATTAAAAATCGCCATAAATTAGCTTCTCTTGTTTTGTGAACACAGCATTCTAAATATTCTGTGTCAATGCAGCATGTGGGGGTATATTACACGTCTGTTACAAAGCTCTAGTTGTTTCTGTCCATTGATATTTGACAAAGTTACGGGATTACACTTAAAAGTTTTTTCTAAAATAACAGTTTTCTGGACTTCTTTCTTAAACATTATCTGATATTGACCTGATGTTTGGTGTTTGTCAAGCATTTCACATGTATATATGTGCTGTGCGGCTTCAATATGCATTAGGGGGCATTGTGTTTCACAAACACAGCTCTTGTTTATACTTACCTCTGTAATGGAATAGTATTGCAGACTGCATATATATTTCCTTCACTACACTTTGATCCCACAAAAGCCTCTGGCAGTCACATACCAGTAGGCATAATGACCCTAGTTCATGTGAAAATTTGATTTTTTAATGAGACAGATATTTATTATTATCATTCTTTTGCGGGTGCAGCCTGCTTCATTCAAGCCTATTGATCTTAACTGGCAGATAAACAAGGTTACTGATAAAACTTATATTGCTGGATTAAACATAGTGAACAACCTACCGCAGACACAACAGTCACCTATTGATGTTCCAGGAAAATGTGAAAAAATAGTCGGTGATGGGAACTGCCTTTTTCGGTGTATATCTTTCCTCCTCTGAGGTGATCAGAACTACTGTGTTCAAATACGACAAGCACTTCTACTACATATGTGTACACTCTCACATTTACTTCATTCGCTCCTTCCAACAAATATTGGAATGGCTTAATATATCAGACATTCAAGGATGTCCTTTATCCAAGTGTGGGCTACCCAAGTGGCATTAATAGCTATGACACACCTATTGAAAACTGAAATATATACTTATGCCAAGCATGGCAGCCAACCGCAATGTTTGAAGCATTCACCAGTATTGATTGAACCATCAATGCAAGTTTTTGGTAAATGTATATATTTGGATCATTCTTCAGGATGTCATTTTAATGTAGTTTTGACGGTTGGTCCAGTGAAAAGTATTGAGCAAGGTGCTCAAGAAAAGAGTATGTTGTGGAGTGAACTAGTGAGACAAGCTTCTAGAATATAATACCAGCTGTTAAATACAAATAGAAAACTTAGGAGAACTGATAGCATTGCAAAAGAGAAAGAGAATCAGAAAAGAAATATGACAAGGAAAGAGTTGAGAACTGACAGTATATATAAAAAGAAAGAGAATCGGCAAAGAAACATAACAAGGAAAGAATCGAGAACTGACAGTATATTTAAAAAGAAAGAGAATCGGCAAAGAAACATAACATGGAAAAAGTTGAGAACTGACAGTATAGTTAAGGAGAAAGAGAATCGGCAAAGAAACATGACAAGGAAAGAGTTGTTAACTGACAGTGTAGTTAAGGAGAAAGAGAATATGAAAAGAAACATGAGAAGGAAAAAAGTGGAGAACTGACAGTATAGTTAAGGAGATAGAGAATCGACAAAGGAACATGACAATCAAAGAGTTGTTAACTGATAGTGTAGTTTAGGATAAAGAGAATCTGAAAAGAAACATGAGAAGGAAAAAGTGGAGAACAGACAGTATAGTTAGGAAGAAAGAGAATCGGCAAAGAAACATGACAAGGAAAGAGTTGTTAACTGACAGTGTAGCTAAGAAGAAAGAGAATTTGCTAAGAAACATGAGAAGGAAAAAGTGGAGAACTGATAGTATAGTTAAGGAGTATGTTGTGGAGTGAACTAGTGAGACAAGCTTCTAGAATATAATACCAGCTGTTTAATACAAATAGAAAACTTAGGAGAACTGATAGCATTGCTAAAGAGAAAGAGAATCAGAAAAGAAATATGACAAGGAAAGAGTTGAGAACTGACAGTATATATAAAAAGAAAGAGAATCGGCAAAGAAACATAACAAGGAAAGAATCGAGAACTGACAGTATATTTAAAAAGAAAGAGAATCGGCAAAGAAACATAACAAGGAAAAAGTTGAGAACTGACAGTATAGTTAAGGAGAAAGAGAATCGGCAAAGAAACATGACAAGGAAAGAGTTGTTAACTGACAGTGTAGTTAAGGAGAAAGAGAATATGAAAAGAAACATGAGAAGGAAAAAAGTGGAGAACTGACAGTATAGTTAAGGAGATAGAGAATCGACAAAGGAACATGACAATCAAAGAGTTGTTAACTGATAGTGTAGTTTAGGATAAAGAGAATCTGAAAAGAAACATGAGAAGGAAAAAGTGGAGAACTGACAGTATAGTTAGGAAGAAAGAGAATCGGCAAAGAAACATGACAAGGAAAGAGTTGTTAACTGACAGTGTAGTTAAGAAGAAAGAGAATTTGCTAAGAAACATGAGAAGGAAAAAGTGGAGAACTGATAGTATAGTTAAGGAGAAAGAGAATCGGTAAAGAAACATGACAAGGAAATAGTTGTTAACTGACAGTGTAGTTAAGGAGAAAGAAAATGTGAAAAGGAACACATGAAGGAAAAAGTGGAGAAATGACAGTATAGTTAAGGAGAAAGAGAATCGGCAAAGAAACATGACAAGGAAAGAGTTGTTAACTGACAGTGTAGTTAAGGAGAAAGAGAATCTGGAAAAATATATGAGAAGAAAAAAGTGGAGAACTAATAGTATAGTTAAGGAAAAAAAGAATCGGCAAAGAAACATGACAAGGAAACTGTTGAGAATTGATAGTGTAGTCAAAGAGCGAAAGAATCAGCACAGAAATCAAACTAGGAAAAGGTTGAGAAGTTAAAGTGTATCTAAAAATAAGGAAAATCAAATGAGAAATATTACTAGAAAAAATTTAAGATGTGATGACACATTTAGGCAAATTGAAAACAAGAATAGGCAAAAAAGGTGGACATCAATGGAATGTTAATGAAAGAGAGAATATTGCAGAATTTATCCAGGAAAAAGAGACACTCAAGAAAAGTCACGCTTGAAAAGCAGGTTTAGCTTTATAATGATCTGCTTCGAACAGCTGCCAACAAACATTCTACCAGCACAGTATCTACACCGTGTGTCGTAAAAAAACTCGTCAAGAAAGGTATATCATCACAGTTCTTGGATACTGTGCTCACAGATTATAAAAGTATGTTGGAACAGAAAAAGATCTGTAAAACCTGTTACAGATACATCTCAATTTTCTAGTAGACAACAGTGATTTTTATAAAGAAGAAGGCATTTTATTAGATAGTGAATGGTTTGAAAATACTGGGCACCATTCTGACATAAACTTTGTCTCTTCTGAGGATTTAGAAAATATTAACAGTCAAGAAAGAAAAAACGATACCGAAACAGATAGTGAATGGTTTGAAAAAAGTCTGCAGCATTCTGACATAAACTTTGTCTCTTCTGAGAATTAAGAAAATATAAACAGTCAAGAAAGAAAAAAACGATACCGAAACAGACAATGACAAAGATACATGGAATTAATTAACCGAACAAGAACAGACTGGATCAGGCAACAAAGATACGATGTTACAGATTATAGATGTCACATATGATGGTGTTCATGACCTTCAAATAGCACCAGGAGAGAAAAATCATCCAATTAGTTTGTTTATGGACCCATACTCTGAAGAAAAGTATTGTCCTGTTATCTTTGCTGGCAAAAAGAGGACTGAGAATAATGATCGTTTTGCTCCAGTAACATACAGTACTATATGTAAAGCAGAACTAAGAAATGTTGATTGTAGGTTTGCAAACTCAGTCCCAAACATCTTCAAGTTGAAGAAACTACAGGCGCTTCAGGTGAAGGACATTGCCACCACTGCAATCAGAAAGTCAAATAATGTGTCTTTCACAGCTGGAGAGCTAAAGTAATTAGTCAATGAACAGAACATTTTCCAATATGATGACGGTTTCAGATTCCTGAAGAATTATTTACGATCATCACCACCATACTATCAAACCAAGCAGAAGGAGTTGTTTGCAATGATCAACCATTTGGGATTACCAATATTTTTTGCAACATTTTCTGCTGCTGAGACCAAATGGACAGATTTAGTGCAGTGGACCATAGAACACTGACTACTATACGGTGTAGATTCAACAAGTTGAAAGTCTTGATCATAGACGAAATATCAATGGTGGCTGAAATATGTTTAACTTTGTGTGAAGCCGGCTCCAACAGATATTTGATTAACCTTTGCAATTTGGTGGCATATCACGTATTGCAGTCGGTGACATTTACCAGCTGAGACCGGTGCGTGACTCATGGGTCTTTGAATACAATCTTCAACAGCATGGTCCACTTGCAAGTAATATTGGCAATATCTCATTGAACTCTATGAGTTATCAACAGTGATGAGGCAAAGTGATGATGCTAAGTTTGCTGAGTGCTTCAACAGAATAAGAGAAGGAAAGCAAACAGAGCCAGATACAAACTTGTTAGCAGGAAGACTTAACAAGAAAGGTAACGAAGACGAAATGAGCACATTCACTTATTTAGCTAAAACTGTTTGGTAGATGAGCACAATAGTAATGCTCTATCTAGAAAAGTTGGAAAATGGTACACGGCTGTAGCTATGGATTATATTCAAATGTTCCAGCAAGTAGCCGGAGGTCAGTCTTAACAATTGCTAGAAATCTTGAGTCCCAAATAACTCAGAGTTTACCCTATCAGCTCTTTCTTAAACAATGCAGAAACTACATGACAACCCACAATCTTTATACATGTGATGGGCTCACAAATGGTGCTGACTGTTCAATAAGATATATTCAGTGTTCTAATGACATACCGTCTAATGTATGGGTCTCATTCCAAGATTCAGATATTGGAGCGGAAACAAGGACAGAAAACAGACATTTATACATGTCAAATTAAGAAATAGACAACTCTTGGACTCCTATTTTGATTGTTGAGAAACAATTTCAGGTTAAAAAAAGAAACAGGTTCAGAGTTGCTCGTAAACAGTTTCTATTGAAAGCAGCTAAAGCTATGACAATCCACAAGGATCTACACTTGATAAAGTTGCTGTGTCATTCCAGGGCAGGATGGGAAAACATATGATGTATGTTGCTCTCAGTAGGGTTCGATCTCTTGAAGGGCTTTACCTCCTCGATTTCGACTCAAGCAAGATTAAAATAGACCCCTTAGTAGAGCAAGAAATTAAAAGACTGAGAACAAACAAGAAGCTGATCAGCAAAACAACAAGTATTCCTGTCTCAGAATTTTCTGTCATTTGCCATAATGCACGATCACTTCATAAGAAAATTGAACGCTATCGAAAGGACGAAAGGCATGTTCATGCTGATGTTATAGTTGTGCAAAAAACATCGGCCAAGACAGCTGATTCTAAGGAACACTGCCATTTGGAAGACTTTCAGGAACCAGTTTGCTTGGTCACTGATAAAAAGCAGTTAAGGCCACATTCGGAAACATTTATCTATTTTAAAAAGAGATTACAAATTGTTTCAATCCATCACACGACAGACCATGGAATTGAAGGTACTTGTCTAGTAATTTGTAAGTCAAATAGACATTATGAAGTAATCTCTGTCTACTGCTTTCTATCCTCCTGGAAATATCAACAAAATATGTACTGCTATTGAAAATCTGTACAAAGAGAACATACCTCTGGTAATCGTTGGAGACATGAACATTGATCAAATACAGCCGTCAAAATGCTTGAAACTGTACGCATTTTTACAGAAGATAATGAATGCTGTGCTAGCTCTGTGTGAAGAAACCACCGACTACCACTCCGCGCTAGATCACATCTACACAACAGAGATCAGCTATAAGATCGGCGTTCTAGAAGCTTACTGGAGTGACAAAAATGACATGGATTTCATTATTTAATTAAGGTTTTAATAAATATGTTTGAGTTGCACTCTAAACAGAAATTGAGTTGGTATGGTAGAAATCATTGTGATAAAAGGAGAAATTGCTCAAATTTAGCATTTTTTCATTTTATCTCAATTATTTCTGGAGTCGTTTGCAACAAACTCGTAAATCTCGTCACTGTTTGGTAATTGGTTAACCCTTTCACTCTTGTCTTGTTTTGTGAAGACAGCATGCAAAATATTCTGTGTCAATGCAGCATGTGGGGGTATTCGTCATGTCTGTGACAAAGCTCTATAGTTATACATTTAAAAACCTGGTTTTGTGACAATTTTGTCCCTTGTTACCTACATAAGCAATTCTCGTAGTATCACAAAATAAAACGACAACAACAGAACTTTCCAAATTATTCAATCGTTTTGCGTCGCACGACGCTTTATAATTTTCAGGTTTTCAAATCATCAAAAGATGCATCTAATAGATATTTAAGAGCATGGTAAATTGTCAGTATTACTATTTCCTAAAAAATATCATAACTAAAACGAAAATCTGCGAATCTGAAACAACTTTTTCAAATTGTGTCAATTTACCAAAACGTGAAATCTGTTGGACGGCCCCTTTAATAGTTTTTGAGAATGGAGAATAATAAATTTACTCATAACTATGAGTAAATTAAATTATTCTTGGTTCGATAAATACGGTAAAGTATTGTTTTATACATGTTATTTAGAAGTGAGATTATGGTAATGGTTTAGCGCGAAAAATGCACGGGTTTTTTGTTTGAGATTTAGCGCAAACAATTTTCGTTTTTCGTTTTTGGATATACATGATTTGTAAATCTATTGAGTCGTCATTCGAGGTGTGTATTTGACAGGCACAAGTTATGGAAAAGGACAACGTAAGGGTGATACCCCCGCCCGCCCTTTATAAACATATGTATGTCTAATAATCGGTTACATTACTTTTACCGTTGTAAGTTTGCAATTATAAAGTTGATATAAAGTTCATTTTCAGTTCGTTTTTTAGTCCATGTGAGATGGGATCTAAACACGAATTGATTCCTTTACCGAGAAAGTCAATGGGTGTATCTTCATTTAAGTCAGAAGCAGCTAAGTTTTCTTGATAATTTTGTTTCATTTCTTACTTCATATTGTGTTTTAATGTGAATTTTAAGTTATGTTTATCATATTTGAGACTCTCACTTCCTGGAGATAATACTTCCTGCATATTTATTGAAATCTGAGTATGTTTTAATGTCAGTGTAATAAAAAAAATCTTACGTAAGGAACGTTTAATTTTTAAAGGTGTTCTTATTTTTACGATTACTTAATTTTTTCGTTTTGGTGTGCCTGGTTAGATGTTGACGTCGGTTAGTACAGCTGTTGCAAAATTTCGTCATATGCATATATATATATATATATATATATATATATATATATATATATATATATATATATATATATATATATATATATATATATATATATATATATATATATATATAGTTATATAAGTAAAATGTAATAATCCAAATTGTCAATATTATATAATAAAAGTAAAAACACGTGTCTGGGATTTTAAATATATATTGATTTAGCCAACGCGTTTCGCATAGCTCATCAGGGCATAATACAATATATTACAACTTCAAAATGTCATGGAGATAACGTCATATCAATTAAGACGTCATAACGTCAATAAATATTAAATGAAATTTAATTTGGGTTTAAATACATGTATAAAATGTTGTTCTTTTGCTAACCTAGCTGAAATATTGTTCGAAAATAGCTTATAAAATGGAAATATTTTAAATTTTGGTTCATTATGTGAACATTCATCTAAATGTTTACTTAAAGGCATCTGTCTTGTTGAGAGGTCTCGCATTTGTTGTTCATGGACAGATCGCCTATTTCTAAGTTTATCGCCAGTTTGGCCTATATAATATTGTTTGCATCCATTGCATAATAATACATAAATCACATTTTGTATATCACATGACATATTAGTTTTTATTTTGAACATTTTGCCATTAAAATCAAAAGAATTCCCTTCAATAATATAACCACACAGGGCGCATCTAGAGTCATTACATTTGGATACTCTTGGTTCTTGAGATGAAAAGTAAGATTTGGTTAACAGACGTTTTAAATTAGGTGGCTGTCGCTTACATTTTATTATCTTCTGATTTGAAATTATTTTATTCATAACCGGGTCTGTTTGTAAAATGTCAATGTTGTTTTTTAATACGCCAAACAGTTCTTTATTTTTTGGATTTTGTGTTGAAATAAATGGAATTATATTACTCTTGTCTTTTTGTGTTGATTTTGAAAGTAATTCATGTTTAGGGATGGAAAGTGCTTTTTTAATACCTGTATTTATAATAGATTGTGGATATTTTCTTTGAATAAGTGAATGCTTAAGTTCATTTAAACGTTTTAGTTTAAGTTTATCATTCGAAACTATGGTGCAGATCCGTTTCGCTAAAGTGAAAGGAATATTTATCTTTGTGTGTTTATTATGACACGAGGTAAAATTAAGATATTGTTTAGAATCAGTTTCTTTGTAATATATATCAGTATTAATTTCAGTATTGTTTTTTATAATCAATATATCAAGAAATGGTAACTTGAGTGTGCTTGTTTGCATTGTAAACTTGATATCCGAATGTAAGTTGTTTAAAATAGTATAAAAGTTTTGAAGTTCATAGGGAAATTTTGTCCAGAAAATAAAGCAATCGTCTAGAAATCTTTTCCAAAATGTTTTTATAAAAGAAAGAAATTCATCATTATAAATTGATCCAATTCTTGCATATAGTTTTTGTTCTAAAAATCCCACTACCAATGTAGCGTATGTTGGCGCGAATTTAGTACCCATTGCAGTCCCTTTAGATTGGTTGTAGTACTTATCATCAAAATTGAAGTTATTATTTTCAAGTATTATTTTTATGCCTTCTTTTATAAACCGTTGCGAAAACCTTTCATTACCCGAATCTGGATATTTTTGAAGCCAATAATCAATAGCTTCTAAACCAAGAGTATGCGGTATATTAGAATATAAATTAATTACATCAAATGATACTAATGTACTTGACTCTGGAACTTGTGAAGGTATATGTTTAAGGAAATCTATGTTATTTGTTATATTGCTATTGACATGTATATGGCCATACAACATAGTGATTGTACAAAGCACTAAAGTTCAGACATGTTATACAAGATATGCTAATATATATATATATATTTTTTTTTTTTCATGTCGTTTTATTTAAGGCTTTCTTACTACCATTTTGAACAAAAATCTATTTATGTATTCATTCATTACAGTATGTATATAAATGAAATTATTGTTTTGTATATTGATGCCAACGGTAAATAAATCATTCCACCATATTTTAAACATTAAGTCAACGTTAAACTTCTGTTCATAAGCGTCGTCAATGGCTTCAACAAAATTCGAAACCCAGTCAACACCGCCTATGCCGGCAACGCGGCAGTATTGCAACTAACGGCTGGAAAAACAGTTTCAGTACAGCAACGTCTACTTTGTCGGTACTGTAAACGGTGTATTTTGCACATTTTCGGGTGACATGCTGCGTTCAACGGGTCCTAACATCGGCTAGATGTTTTTTCCTTGACCTTTATTATACTATTCAATAAATGGTTAAGAGCATCGACTTTTTCATCTGAAGGTGAGTGCTTAATGATCTTAAACGGAGATACTTTTGTGTTAAAAACTCTCAATTAGTAAAGCAAGCTTAAGCATTACTTTATCGCGAAGTTTTTTTAAATTTATAAATATAGCTTAATATACGAAATTACTTGTCGTAGCTACGGTTAAGCTAAAATCAGACCTTAAATGTCCATGTTTATTCTTATGTTAGTTTTTTTATATATAAATTTAAGCACACATGGAATTTAACCCCTCTAATGTGAAAATATGTATTACTGATAATTATGAGTAGATTTATTATTCTCCTCTATTCCCAAAATACTATTAAATTCTCTTAATCATTATCAATCATATCATCATCATCCTATCAACATCATTATCATTATCATACAAATAATAACCCAAAAACAAAATTGGAGTGGGTGTTTGTATTTGACAGGACTTTCGACGTTCCATGTGCAACGGAGATCGACCTCAATGGCACCTTATTGAGGGGTTTTAAATTTACACCAACACCTTAATATAAAAATGATTCTTATGATCAAATAAAAGATGTTCCGCCACCCTTATCTGCTTCTTTAATAGTTATGGATTTGTCTTCTGCTAATAAATCTATTGCTTTTCTTTCTTTTAATGATATGTTATGTTTAGTGTCATTTTCCATTTGAGAATGTTGAAGGCAAAGTGTTCGAGTAACATTTATATAATGGTCTAGTGTATTATTTCTATGTTTAGGTGGATAAAAGGACGTTTGATTTTTTACAATAGAATTGTTTGTATTATTATGATCACTATTATTAAAAAACTCTTTAAGCCTAAGTGATCTATGAAAATCATCCACATCTTTTATTTGATCATAAGAATCATTTTTATATTAAGGTGTTGGTGTAAATTTAAAACCCCTCAATAAGGTGCCATTGAGGTCGATCTCCGTTGCACATGGAACGTCGAAAGTCCTGTCAAATACAAACACCCACTCCAATTTTGTTTTTGGGTTATTATTTGTATGATAATGATAATGATGTTGATAGGATGATGATGATATGATTGATAATGATTAAGAGAATTTAATAGTATTTTGGGAATAGAGGAGAATAATAAATCTACTCATAACTATCAGTAATACATATTTTCACATTAGAGGGGTTAAATTCCATGTGTGCTTAAATTTATATATAAAAAAACTAACATAAGAATAAACATGGACATTTAAGGTCTGATTTTAGCTTAACCGTAGCTACGACAAGTAATTTCGTATATTAAGCTATATTTATAAATTAAAAAAAACTTCGCGATAAAGTAATGCTTAAGCTTGCTTTACTAATTGAGAGTTTTTAACACAAAAGTATCTCCGTTTAAGATCATTAAGCACTCACCTTCAGATGAAAAAGTCGATGCTCTTAACCATTTATTGAATAGTATAATAAAGGTCAAGGAAAAAACATCTAGCCGATGTTAGGACCCGTTGAACGCAGCATGTCACCCGAAAATGTGCAAAATACACCGTTTACAGTACCGACAAAGTAGACGTTGCTGTACTGAAACTGTTTTTCCAGCCGTTAGTTGCAATACTGCCGCGTTGCCGGCATAGGCGGTGTTGACTGGGTTTCGAATTTTGTTGAAGCCATTGACGACGCTTATGAACAGAAGTTTAACGTTGACTTAATGTTTAAAATATGGTGGAATGATTTATTTACCGTTGGCATCAATATACAAAACAATAATTTCATTTATATACATACTATAATGAATGAATACATAAATAGATTTTTGTTCAAAATGGTAGTAAGAAAGCCTTAAATAAAACGACATGAAAAAAAAATATATATATATATATATATATTAGCATATCTTGTATAACATGTCTGAACTTTAGTGCTTTGTACAATCACTATGTTGTATGGCCATATACATGTCAATAGCAATATAACAAATAACATAGATTTCCTTAAACATATACCTTCACAAGTTCCAGAGTCAAGTACATTAGTATCATTTGATGTAATTAATTTATATTCTAATATACCGCATACTCTTGGTTTAGAAGCTATTGATTATTGGCTTCAAAAATATCCAGATTCGGGTAATGAAAGGTTTTCGCAACGGTTTATAAAAGAAGGCATAAAAATAATACTTGAAAATAATAACTTCAATTTTGATGATAAGTACTACAACCAATCTAAAGGGACTGCAATGGGTACTAAATTCGCGCCAACATACGCTACATTGGTAGTGGGATTTTTAGAACAAAAACTATATGCAAGAATTGGATCAATTTATAATGATGAATTTCTTTCTTTTATAAAAACATTTTGGAAAAGATTTCTAGACGATTGCTTTATTTTCTGGACAAAATTTCCCTATGAACTTCAAAACTTTTATACTATTTTAAACAACTTACATTCGGATATCAAGTTTACAATGCAAACAAGCACACTCAAGTTACCATTTCTTGATATATTGATTATAAAAAACAATACTGAAATTAATACTGATATATATTACAAAGAAACTGATTCTAAACAATATCTTAATTTTACCTCGTGTCATAATAAACACACAAAGATAAATATTCCTTTCACTTTAGCGAAACGGATCTGCACCATAGTTTCGAATGATAAACTTAAACTAAAACGTTTAAATGAACTTAAGCATTCACTTATTCAAAGAAAATATCCACAATCTATTATAAATACAGGTATTAAAAAAGCACTTTCCATCCCTAAACATGAATTACTTTCAAAATCAACACAAAAAGACAAGAGTAATATAATTCCATTTATTTCAACACAAAATCCAAAAAATAAAGAACTGTTTGGCGTATTAAAAAACAACATTGACATTTTACAAACAGACCCGGTTATGAATAAAATAATTTCAAATCAGAAGATAATAAAATGTAAGCGACAGCCACCTAATTTAAAACGTCTGTTAACCAAATCTTACTTTTCATCTCAAGAACCAAGAGTATCCAAATGTAATGACTCTAGATGCGCCCTGTGTGGTTATATTATTGAAGGGAATTCTTTTGATTTTAATGGCAAAATGTTCAAAATAAAAACTAATATGTCATGTGATATACAAAATGTGATTTATGTATTATTATGCAATGGATGCAAACAATATTATATAGGCCAAACTGGCGATAAACTTAGAAATAGGCGATCTGTCCATGAACAACAAATGCGAGACCCCTCAACAAGACAGATGCCTTTAAGTAAACATTTAGATGAATGTTCACATAATGAACCAAAATTTAAAATATTTCCATTTTATAAGCTATTTTCGAACAATATTTCAGCTAGGTTAGCAAAAGAACAACATTTTATACATGTATTTAAACCCAAATTAAATTTCATTTAATATTTATTGACGTTATGACGTCATAATTGATATGACGTTATCTCCATGACATTTTGACGTTGTAATATATTGTATTATGCCCTGATGAGCTATGCGAAACGCGTTGGCTAAATCAATATATATTTAAAATCCCAGACACGTGTTTTTACTTTTATTATATATATATATATATATATATATATTATTTATATATATATATATATATATATATATATATATATATATATTCACACATATGGCCAGTTACGGGGTCTCTGATTTAGAAATAGGTTATGGGGTTCCCACTTTAAATACATGTATCTCCATACCCTTTTTTATCCGATATAAACACGAATTAAGGTATATAGGGGTACCTACTATTATTATTGTATATAAATACGTCATTTATTTAACGTCTTATACAAGGAAATATATAGCGAACTTATTTGCGAGGTATATACAATTTCAATTTCAGACCTGATTGTGGTTTTCGATTTAAGACCTTATTGTGAGATTTGATTGCATTACCTCCCCTACACCCCCCTCATAGTAATTAAAGGAGCCTAGATTGCGGGGTTGTATATAGACCCCGTTTTTTATATTGACCTCGTAAGTACAGTCTGAAAACTACAGAGACCGCGTAACTGGCACTATGTATTGGTATATATATATATATATATATATATATATATATATATATATATATATATATATATATATATATATATTCACACATATTGCCAGTTACGGGGTCTCTGATTTAGAAATAGGTCATGGGGTTCCCACTTTAAATACATGTATCTCCATACCCTTTTTTATCCGAAATAAACACGAATTAAGGTATATAGGGGTACATAATATAGTATTATATATACATACGTCATTTATTTAACGTCTCATACAAGGAAATATATAGCAACATTAATTGCGAGGTATACAAAATTTCAATTTAAGACGTGATTGTGGTTTTCGATATAAGACATTTGATTGCATTACCTCCCCTACACCCTCTCGTAGTAATTAAAGGTGCCTAGAACGCGGGGTTGTAAACAGACCCCGTTTTAATATTGACACCTTAAGTATAGTCTGAAAACTCAAAACTATATATATATATACATGTCCTGTATGCGCTTTGGGCATCGGCGGGGATCAGTTTATTCAAACCTTAACTCTTGATTTTAGGTTTAGTCTTACCGTCTGATTTGTATGAATAAATTTGCACTATTCACATGCCACACATAAGCATGTTAAGTATACATAATGACATGTCCTACATCATTTAATTAGTATCATTTCAGTTCTTTATACATCTAAACAAAAATGTTACACCGTTTACAGTCGTCTCAACACTCATAAACTGAGTGGTGCCATTGAGGTCGATCTCCGTTGCACATGGAACACAAACGGTCGTCAGGAGAATTGTTGTTTTTTTTCATTTATATGTCGTAAGTCCTGTCAAATACAAACACCCACTCCAATTTAGTCTTTGGGTTATTATTTGTATGATAATGATAATGATGTTGATAGGATGATGATGATATGATTGATAATGATAAAGAGAATTTAATAGTATTTTGGGAATAGAGAATAATAGATTTACTCATAACTATCAGTAATATATATAGTTTCACATTAGAGGGGTTAAATTCCATGTGTGCTTAAATTTATATATATAAAAAACTAACATAAGAATAAAAATGGACATTTTAGGTCTGATTTTAGCTTAACCGTAGCTACGACAAGTAATTTCGTACATTAACCTATATTTATGAATAAAAAACTTCGCGATAAAGTAATGCTTAAGCTTGCTTTACTAATTGAGAGTTTTCATCACAAAAGTATCTCCATTTAAGATTATTAAGCACTCACCTACAGATGAAAAAGTCGATGCTCTTAACCATTAATTGAATAGTATAATAAAGGTCAAGGAAAAAACATCTAGCCGATGTTAGGACTCGTTGAACGCAGCATGTAACCCGAAAATATGCAAAATACATCGTTTACAGTACCGACAAGGTAGACGTTGTTGTACTGAAACTGTTTTTCCAGCCGTTAGTTGCAAGACAGCCGCGTTGCCGGCATAGGCGGTGTTGACTGGGTTTCCTTTGGTTGAAGCCATTGACGACGCTTAAGAACAGAAGTTTAACGTTGACTAAATGTTTAAAATATGGTGGAATGATTGATTTACCGTTGGTATCAATATACAAAACAATAATTTCATTCATATGCATACTGTAATAAATGAATACATAAATAAATTATTGTTCAATATGGGAATAAGAAAGCCTTAAATAAAACGACATGAATAGGATATCAACGTTCGTTTGATGAAGGCAAGTATCAAAGTAACTGTTAATAAATATGATAACAACTAGGGTCATCGCTTGTAATAAGCAATACATACGTTGCAAAAGGACTCCAAAACATATGCGATGAAATGTTGTATAAGCATTATTCTAGCTACATTGTACATATTTCCTTTGACCGGTGTAGACATTTTTTGCTCGATATGCAGTGGTAGTGAAATTCATACAACCCTGTCACGGGAACCAAAAACAAGCCTGTGTCAATGTTGTATGATCGCTTTTCATCAGCAAATACTTGGTCGAATATGACAACGTTCCATAATGCAAGGAAATGTTTTTAGTGGGTCCTAATGAGAAAATCACCACAGGCTCCGTATCTAAGAATTAAAAATACTAGTTATATATTAAATCTCAATACATGCTTACACATTAACTTTATAAACATACAATGACACAATTATAAATATCGGATACAAATATCAACCAATCACTGAATACCTGGGTTCCTTATGTCTTCGTCTGAAACTATCTGTGCCCAAGAAAACGAAGTGAACATATACTTGGCTGAACCCATAATACGGTTTTCATATCCATACTTTGATAAGATCGCAGCCTGGTCTCCAGCGAGCAAGTGCAAGATAACCGCGTTACCCGCGCTTGCCCAGTCAACATCAGTGAGGGCATGAATTAAGCAAACGTAGATATTGTTCACCCAGAATTCCAGCTAAAGATCTTAATGTTGCATGGTCGTGCTGGACATAGATAAAGAGAATACTGCACCAAACCGAAGTTTTAGTTTGTATAATCATAATTCATTAGAAAGTTTAATAGCAAAGTCAGCAATGAGTATCCGAGTTATGTGCATATATATGTTTCATTCCATCGCTATAATTTGATAGTTTATTATATAAATTCATATCGATTATTCTTATAGGATGGAACAATTATTATTAGTATTAAAATATGATAAATTCAAAACTATGTGTCTGTATTATCTTAAAATAGGTGAAATAGCTCTCACGATTAATAAAACATATTACATCATCGATTTATGTGAAAACTAAACCGATTGATAAAATGTTCAACCGTTTGTGGAGCTATTTATTATTTTGAAAATATCGGTATTGGCAAAAATGGTTAACCTATATGCCGCTAAATGCTGCTAGTGCGTTAAAATTTGCTTTCCGGTACGAATCCCGTTGAAACGTTTTTGTTTAACCCATTTATGCATAGTGGACTCTCCCATCCTTCTAAATTGGATCATTTTATTTCCAAAATTAGGGATGTCTAGTATATTTTATTTCTATATTTAGAATATTTCTTACAGAAATTCCTTTAAGTAAACAGCGCAGACCCTGATGAGACGCCGCATCATGCGGCGTCTCATCTGGGTCTACGCTGTTCTCCAAGACCTTTTTTCTAGACGCTAAGCATAAATGGGTTAAGTTATGTATTGCTTTTATAATTTAAACCAGTACTAATATTGGCATTTGTTAGTAAATTCATTTCATTTTAAGAATGTACGCAAATCTTTAAACGAGATCAAATGTTTTGTATTATTCAAGTACTTATCGTAATATATCATTTAAACATTAAATTTAAACAATCGCCGGGTAGAATGTTATTAAAATAAAAATACAGCAAGTATTTTAACAATTTTGTGTCAACGTTGTTTGCTACATGGTATTATGCCTTTATAAGGTACTATTGGTTAATAATATAAAAATACTTTAATATTGTGTAAGTGAATGGGAAGTCCGTAATCGTGTATTTAAATGAAATAAAATAATGAGACATAGCGAGATAAACGATTTAGTAAAATACAGTTCCAACATTTGCCACAATTTGACAATCTGAAGGTCTGCGTTATATTTATCGTTGAACGATGTATTACGTGTATTATGTTTTACAAATGAGGGCACAAAAATACATGGATTATGGATACAAAACAGAATATGCCAATATGATAAAACCCAGTCTTCAGTCATCAAAATAATAATGTATTACATTTAACTGACTTTGTTCTTAGTTTTACTAGAAGAACTGCGATATATCTTCGAATGGACCTGGTCCTGTTTGTCCTTATGACGTCTATATCACCGATTAGACGTGTGAGTCTGTCTTTCGTCAAGCCTGATTTATATTCAAATATGTTATTTACATTAAAACAGCATAGATAAAGTATTCTCATAAAACACGTATTTAAATTATTCATATGTATCATGACCAGTATGTATATATGTATATAAGATAAGAACAGTATTATTCCTTGTCATCATGATGCATTTCACATTAAGATGCGTACCAGTGAGATTCCAATAATAACCATCCGTCATTTTGGATGGGTCGTCAAAGTCTAGACATGGTGTCTGACGTTTTGTCACAGTAGACAGTTTATTTAACTGCTAATCTCTTTCGGTTTTATATATTTTGTGGACCTGACTTTGCCTTGAATATCAGCAGAAAGTTTTCCGGACTCATGTGAGTGTTACAGCATTGCGCATTCATTTCAACCAAATATTTTTCGTCCATGAAAAGTTGCATTCTCGCCTCGCCCGTTATGGTTGTAAGACCTTCTGATCTGTTGCAAATAGGGCAAAGAGTTTGGCCGAACCCAGCTGATTTAATGGTAACGGCGATTTATTTTCGGTTAGTTCATGTTGCGGAATTCTTTTTGTGGATGTACTTAATCTTGTCGCCGATTCTGCTGTATATTAGAGACGGCACGAATTGTGAACTACAGACTCATATATTGCAAATAGCACATTATTAATATTTAGACATCCTAAATTATTATATATATATATTCACACATATTGCCAGTTACGGGGTCTCTGATTTAGAAATAGGTCATGGGGTTCCCACTTTAAATACATGTATCTCCATACCCTTTTTTATCCGAAATAAACACGAATTAAGGTATATAGGGGTACATAATATAGTATTATATATACATACGTCATTTATTTAACGTCTCATACAAGGAAATATATAGCAACATTAATTGCGAGGTATACAAAATTTCAATTTAAGACGTGATTGTGGTTTTCGATATAAGACATTTGATTGCATTACCTCCCCTACACCCTCTCATAGTAATTAAAGGTGCCTAGAACGCGGGGTTGTAAACAGACCCCGTTTTAATATTGACACCTTAAGTATAGTCTGAAAACTACCGAGACCGCTTAACTGGCACTATATATATATATATATATATATATAGTGCCAGTTAAGCGGTCTCGGTAGTTTTCAGACTATACTTAAGGTGTATATATATATATACACACACACACATGATGAGACTTGGCTATTGTATTAATCAAACTGAATATATACACGTGTCTGCTATGAACTCGTCAATTAAATAAGTGAGGTTCGATAGAGAGTATATTTTATTATACGCGTTTTATGTTGGGGTATTTGGTCACAAAAACGTATATTTCTCTGTAAGCTTTCCTGAGCACAAAGTGCCGAAGAGTGAGCTTTAATGTATGTCGTCAATACATTTCTTATAACAGTAGTGTAGTTATAAGCTTGAAATAATTGAACATGTTTTACACGTCCATATGTAAGTAAACTACCGAAATGATTGAATGTATAAGTTTCAAAACATCACCGCAAGAGGATATGTGTTTTTCATTATACAGCGTTACTACAAAAGTTCGAAATATTACGTTATCCACTAATTGAATTATGAATTCAATATAATAAACATGATATTTAAAAGTAGTTTTGCTTCCAAAGTACGTAAACAAAAAGGTGGCATTTGCAGCTTTGAGTATCGTCCCTCTTATGATAATCGTGATATTTAAAATTAAATTTCACAATAGTGTTTCGTGAGTGATCCAAATTGTGCTATCATTTTATGTTATAAGAATCATATCGTGTGTATCATGACTTCCTACTGCGTTCTAAAAGAGCAGATGCTATTAAAGCATAATGTGGTCTATCTGATAGAGTATCGATCGATACAAATGAACTTTCGATCCATTAATTACACTTCCTTGTAGATTATGATTGGTTATTAACAAAGCGCCTATGTATCGAGCCGACGCGGAGATTTATAAGGTACCATAAAACACACTTATCGTATCTAGATAGGAACGTCGTACATAGGCATGGCATTTAATATTTGGATGGTAGTCAGGTGCTAGTGACATTAGGCCATACAGTGAAATAATCAAGAAAAAGATGGGTAAGAGATCATGCATTTTATTTATTGTATATTTCGTAACTATTGTATATATTGTATTCAGCTATGTACGCGTTATAGTTAAATCTAAATAATTATGTGTACTTTGGAATTGATGTTTCCGTCCACCACATGCGCTTAAATCACTAAGCGTATACAAATGTGTCCAATTTAAACATAAAAGTCGCAATAGTACGCTGTTTTTAGGTCAACCTATAATCAGAATCAATAATCTTATATAGGTTTAAGGCCAATTGTTCAGTTATCTGAAATGGTATGTTCTTTTTCCCATTACCTGATCACAGACAAAGCTTATCGAGTTTCTTTATAAATGTATGTACCTGTTCAAGAGTTGAATTGGGTCTGGATTACGCTTTGAAACTGCATTTGATTATATTAACAATTCACAACATTTTAAAATGTGTTAACTAAAGAATCTAATTCATTGATACGTTTTAAATCTTACTATAAAATAACTATGACTAATGCGCAGACGGGTTAACGTTGGGTGTGATCAAATCTAACGTATAAGTTTCATGATCTATAGTGCTATTTCACCTTTTTGTCGTCATATACCTTCATCTTAATATTAGCAATACCAACTTTTATACAGCACAAAATTATAATTCACTTTGACATGTATGGGCGTATACTATTTATGAATAACTTACAGACGGAGACCATGTAATCAATCTACTTATTTACCTCCTTATCGATTTACTTATCGATCGGTAAACCTACGTCTATTATCTCAACTGCGTTATGAACACCTTATGACATTTGACTCCAGTTAGTTTTGGATTACTTAAAGGGCCTTTTCACAGATTTTGGCATGTATTGAAGTTTGTCATTAAATACTTTATGTTGATAAATGTAACCACTCTGCCATTCGTGCTGATACAATGAGTGATGAATTGTATACTGTATATAAGCAATCTTCGTAGTATCACAAAATTTAACGACAAAAACGGATCCTCCAAATTATTCATTTTTTTCGCGTTGCAACGCTTTATAATTGTCAGGTTTTTAAATCGTCAAAATATGCAAATTATGGATATTTTAGAGCATGGGAAATGTTCAGTATTACTGTTTCCTCACAAATATCAAAACTACAACGAACATTTGCGAATCCGAAACAAGTTTATTTAAATTTGTCAATTTACCAAAACGTGAAAAGGCCCCTTTAATTCATGAATAGTTTAATTGGTTATTTAATTGAACCTTGTTACGCACCTTTATTAGCAATCAATTCGTCGGAAGCAAAATATCATATTTTCTTTGTTTATAGAAAGAAAAATCGTGTGTAGACTTAAAAAGGCATCTTTTCCAATATTTGAATATAGTATATATGTATATATTCACATGACGCATTTTAAGGGGAAAAAACATATTCAGAGAATATAGAATTTACTTTTTGGTCAGTTTATATTTTGCCTGATTTATTTCCTATTTGTTAACATTAATGGCTTATATGCTCATCAGTATTGATTCTTCAAATTGGGTATAATCTCAATATGCTTCCATTTTTAACTTTGAAATACGAATGTGTTGTTGTCAGCAATCTCAACGTCAGTTTTATACCGAATAACATATTCAAGCTATTATGTTAAATATAAATTTACTGTATCTTTTCCGAAATATGTTGATATATTTTTTTCGAAAATGTATTAATTTTGGCACTGTTCCTCAATCAACAACTTATGAATAAATACCTAATGATAATACTGAGACGTTTGAAAATAAAGGGGAAGAAAGGCTTTTCAATATCAAGATACTGAATATGTATCGTTTTCCGATATTTGTTGATATAAAACAAACTGATTGTGCTATGCTTCGCAATCCACACAGTGTGAATAAATCAATATTGACAATATTGACAAGGTTTTTAAAGGGAACGGACAGCTTTAAAGGAAAAAAAACGTTGAAGATGTCTTTGATTTTGTTTTAAAACATTTTATAAAACCACTTAGCATATTCCTAGACTCAGACACACAGAGATTACAAGCTCAAAAGGCATTTTTAAGTTTTCGGGTTACTTCAAATCATTTACGAAAACAATATGTTAAAATATATCTTCCTTATCTATTTGCAAACCAAGGCTGTTATTTAACAGATTCAGCATATTTTAACATGCGCGATTTTGTTCGTCCAAAATGAAAATTTAAAAACATTTGAATGACATTTCAGAGACAAATGTGTTTTCAAACGGTTACACATTTTTTAAATAAAATATACTTTCACTTTACATCTAATGCAAACAACTATGATAAAACAGAGGTGTAACTGGGTTATTTGAAAATAAAGAGTATTACATTTTACTTTTACAAAACACTTTTTCAGGTGAAGCACCAAGTGGCAAATTTATCGTAGTCAAATGGGAAAGTAAGCATGACATAGATCAAGAGCGGTTAAAGACATTTGTCGAAGTCAAAACGAAAGAATGTCCGACGATTGTGACAGGGAACATTAAACATGCGGCGCTCCTCGTGTTTAAAACAGAACAAGGTTTTCACCATGATATTATGCATGCTTTTTACAGTACATTTTCTTAAAATGTTAACTTCAGTTTTGAGTGAATTTTCAATAAAAGTGCGCGCGACACTCTTACTTCATATTTAATACACTTTAGTATAACTCTGAAACAGCAGTTAAATGCTCACAGTTTATCCCATTAAATATATCTAAACATATTGTTGATGCAGACATAAACAACAATAGATAAGTTGTGTTCGTTTTCCAATGTCAAATTCATTATTGAAACATATGTATTTATTTCGATGTACCAGTAATAATAAATACAACGGCATTTAAATTCAACCATTATATTGTTGGGTAATGTGTCACCTGTCATAAAATACTGGGAAACCTTTATTATTCGTCAGACATTAATTTTCGCTAATTTTGTCAGTGGACCGATTGACGAATTTAAGATCCTAACGAATAATCATGTCCAACGTTTAAAAAAAATTAAGACTTAATTACCGTTGGCATGGGGCATTAAAATCCAACGTAATCCACGCATACATACGCATACATTCTCACTTATTTATGCACGTATGTGGGAAAAAATATACCGGAGTGTTTATCAGCAAACAAAGAATATGAATATAATTAAATATTAACTTTAGTAAATTATATGTTCATGTTATTTGCAATTTTATTTATGGAGATAGAGCATTCATGTTAAAAATAAAAAATCGTTAATGCTGAACTGCTCTATCGGGACATTTTATCGGTTACGGATCTGGACATTTTTTCATTGATCTTCATGGCGATGGATCATTACAGTTCTGAAATGAAATGAAATGAAACTCAATCACGTGATGTAAATTCTGGCAATTGATAGGCTAATCTGAGCGTGAATGCTACTTTGCCCTGAGTCCCGGAGATGGTGCAGTACAGCATTCACCCGAATGGAGATAGAGCACTACAGCAATTAAGCGATGACGTGGCATTGCTGTAAAACGCGAATGCAGTAAAGCTTTATCGAATAAGTTGACATCGTTTAGGTAGCATAACAAAAATGCTTAGCCCCCTTGTTAGCAACTTTATTACCCATTGTGTATTGTGTATTTCGAGGGTGTCGCAGATTATACAGCCATCAGCCATCACGCGGCGGATCCGGATCACAGACAATAAACGAAATTTAAAGATAACGATGTGTGATCAACACCTGACTGAAATTTATTCTGCGCATTGATTACAATTAAATTCAGAAGATATTGATTTGTGTTTGGTTGTTTTCGTTTAACTATGATAGTGTACAGTAAGTCAACCAGTTTAGAATTACCCGGCAAAAAAAAACGTCAATTCTTTTGACAACATTAATTACTTTCGGGATTTATTGTCAATGTGAGAAGATGTAAAAATAAAGGGTAAACATTATTTTGTATGATAACAGGTTTGGCCAGACGGCATAGGCAGTTTTTGTCAAAAATAGCCAATTAAAGATCACCCTTCGGAAAATTATTAAAAATCATTCAACTTACAGAATTTGTATTTTTAAACATTGTCAGGGCATTTGTTTTCAATCAACAAAAAGTTTATTTAAAAATAATAAAGCCTTCTATATCCATATGCACATTTCAAAACATCTCATTCAATCAGTTCCGGTTAACTTTTTGCCGCATTTAAGCATAATACAAAAGGTTTCTTGCTAAAACTTTGTTAATTTATTCTTTTACCTAAAGTATACCGTAGACACTTATAAATTTGTTTTAATTGGGGCATTATGAAAAATTAAATACAAATTAATCGGAACTGCTGATTATCCGGAACTGGTTGACAAACTATACTTAAATAAGACTAATTGACGTCTGGCTTCGTTGTTTCGAACACTCGTTAACGGTTATTCAGTCCCACTAATCCGCTAATCGTAACAACGAACTTGTCAATTGCATACAATTATAAGGGCCCATTACAAAAGAGTAGTTAATTGGCATGTGACAAGCCCCACCTCCTGCAAGTGACTCCCAAGTTTTGTTAAATGACGAAATGTCGTGCTAACGAAAATAAATGGTTTCATAGTATTAGACAATTGTTATGATACAATTTCTCTTTTGCTTGAGTTTCACATTTGTAATTTATTTTAACTGAATGCATTTAAAGGCATCTCCCATGCGAACTCATTATATCATTCACAGGAACGAACATTCTTCAGTACCAATTACTGGATCCGGAATTTTGGAAAGTACAAAGCATTAGCGTTGTCGAAGAATCCACATCCCTTTGGGTTACTAACATTCCGGCGAGGTGTGAGGAAAGGGATCTGTTCAGGTTCTTTACTAATTCAGTAAGTCTCGATAATCTGAAACTAGACACACATCTGAAGGTCGATCACGACTACTTTTCACCTGAAGACGGAGTGGCAGTGGTGCATCTGAAAACGTTAACAGGTAACGATCTAATTATATAACTTTAAAGTTATAACGCATTCTCATAGCAAAAAATAATCAAAGCGCTGAAGGCACTGTAGGTGTTCGCTGTTGTATAAGTTTAGACGCAACTCAGTTTATAAAATTATGTTATAGCTTTTTATATTGCAAGTTATAAAGAGTGCGTCTTAAAGCACAGGTACAGATGTGTTTTTTTTTTAAATCATTAATGAAAAATATAATTTAAGCTTCATTTTGGGAAAACAGAGCTTAATGCATATGCATAAATTGTCATCCCAGTACCAGAGACTCTCTTTAAACGAAAAACATTATAAAATCAGGAATGTCGTCCTTGATTAACTTATGCGCATTGCACAGGCTAATCAGTATGCACATGCTAATCTTATTTGGCATGCATTAAGCCCCGTTTTCCCTGAAAGCAGCCTGCACAGGCTAATCAGTATGCACATGCTAATCTTATTTGGCATGCATTAAGCCCCGTTTTCCCTGAAAGCAGCCAATATGTACAGATTTCAATGATAAACACTAGACTGGCCAATCTCATCTTAACAGCTGTTAAACACTATTAGTAATATTTACCCACTGCTGTGTACCAGTGGTAAACTATAAACAGGCAATTGTGGTGGTTATCTTTCCTAGCAGACGCTCATATCATTTGTCGTCTGCTGCAACAGGCAGTGGTTGTCTTTCCATAGCGTAGCTAAGGCTTCTGAGCACATACTGATTTGCAAAATATGCTCTGTAACATTAGTGTGAGCTAACGTCCACACTAAAAACTGTTTAAATAAACAATAGGAAGAGTAAAGTTCACTTTATACGGCTTCACAAATTTAATCGTAAGCAGCGGCGATCATCCATATTTACGTAATGTTATAATAAAAAAAATCTCAATTAAACAAATCTCTTATTATTCTCTTTATTTCCCAACAATTAACGCCTCTATTTCTAGGATAAATAAAATGAAAGAGAAAATGGGGATTAGTTCACTCTCTATTCCACGATGTGCTGAAAAGCTACGTATTTCCAACTGGTCAATCGTCCAAAATTACATGTTTCAATATCCATACATGCATTTTTATCGTGTTTAAATATAAAAACGCATGTGGTGAGCTTGATTCCTGTATAAAAAAATATCACATTATTAGAAACTATATGCACCTAACAAAAGTTATAACATGCAACGGACCTACTTGTCCTGTAATTTAAAATAGGACTAAGAAACTAAATTACAGTTTCTTATTGAATCGGTCGCCTGAACAACCATGTTGTTTTATGGTATCGTAGGTTTATTAGTGCTTAAGGGAGATGGCCGCAAACTCCGAATTACAAAAAAATTATCAAAATCACAAGTTGCATATTCCTCATACTTCATAAAAAACAAAATTTTATTAAATCTAACAATAATCAAAACACGTAATAAAAATTTAAAAAACAAACATTTTCTTTTTTCAAAACAATATTTCTTGTTACATTAGGGTATGGGTTGTTATAGTCGAACAGAGTTATAACTTATACTGATATGATAATAACTTGCATACATAACATCTTTGTTTTTCAATTTTACCATGTTCTACAAAAACAATTGATGAAATGATCTACTTGTGATGATGTTTAATATATATGTATGTACATGATAGTGAAGCTGAGAGAGATTTTTGCCCACTGCACACAAAAAGTTTTGTTTAGTTAACACGTTTTTTTTTAAACTTTCAGACTTGAATGATGCCTGCAAAAAGCAGAAAAAATTCAAAAAGTTTAAAGATTGCCAGTTATTTCTAACGCCGTTTTATAAAGATATCTACGGTGTTCAAAAACCAATTGATGAGACTCCATTCACGATGGATATCAAAGATGAAACAAAGCTGATGTACATGATGGAATTCTGGAAAGAAGAAATAGAGGAGGAAATTAAGACCTTATATTGTACTAAAATAAATTGGCCAAGAGATCATACAATTTGCAAAGTAAAGTTCACATTTGATTGCCACCATGATGATCACAGATCCCAGCGGGGAAAGAAATGGAAAGCAGACGTAGACAATAAATTTAAAGACTATCAGGAGCAAATTAAAATCGACGCCAGGTTCGTTGATGACTCAATTAAATCGGAAGTCAATGGAATTATTGACAAGTATACTGGAACAAAAGTATCTGTGGAGAACAACCTAAACAGCAATAAGTTGTTGTTAATTGGGCGAAACAAGGAAGAAGAATGGATGGTGCTTCAAAAACAACTAGATTCAATTCAACCGCCAGAACCAAAGGCCACAGCAAAAGTACGACTTGAATCAAATAGACCGAGGGTAATTGCTTTTAAAGACATGGGCTTAAAGCATACAATGGAGTTCAAATCAGTGGTGGTTGAAGTGGATATTGATGGATGCACCATATCTGTAACTGGCAACGCGACAGAAGTTCCGAACGCGGAGAGAAATGTTCTAAAATTGCTTGCTGATATGTGTGAACAGGAAGTTCACATTCCTGATGATGACTACAAGCAAATATTAACGACCGACCATATGAAGGACGAAATAGACAAATGTATCAAGAAACGTGGTACTAGATGTGCATTTGTATCCGCCGGTGATACAATGATATTGTTTTCTATGGATAATAATGAACTTATTGACATGGAAAAGGAAGTTATCAATCTGATTGCAAGGTTTATGTTAAAACTCGAAGGAAGGATCTACAGAAATAAAGAGATTTTTGAGAAAAAAATAAAAGCGATTGAAGAAGAATTTTCCTCGCATGCACGCCTGTCCCATCAAGAAAGCAATACTGATGTAAAAATATCAATTGTATGTGAACAAATCATTTTACGTAATGCCATTGAAAAGATAAAAAACGAGTTGGGTCCTCTTTTAGCCCGTAAGGAACCATTACGCATATCGGATTTCATTGTCAAATATATTATGGACAATAACACAATTTCAAACATCAGACGGGACATAAGAGAAGCTAAATTGAGTGAAAATATATTGGTAATCGATTCCGAATTAAAATATTTGGCCGTAGAGGGAGTGGAGGAGGATCGGAAGAAAGTAGTTGAGATTGTTAAAAAATATGCGCATGGCATTTACGCGTCATGGAGAAACCTAAGCGGCGAAACCATTGATCAGTATTGCGAAAAAAGTGATTTTCAAACTTTTCTACTTCAAACTATCAAGACCCATTCTTGCAAATTCAAAATTGCCAGAAAAAATGAACTTAAGGAGAGTCTTATCTACTGTGTTGCAGTAATGAAATCTGGACAGGCTATATTTGTTGTAAATGCCTCGTTTAATGACCTAGAGAATGCCGATGTAATTGTCAGTGTAACAAACCCTGAACTTAAGCCCGGTAGGAAAGGCCTCGCACGGGATCTAGTGGATAGAGGTAATTTAAATAAATATATTATAAGTAATTTGAAGCATATTGCGTAAAGAATTGTAACTAACATAATAAGAATTTATATTTTCAATAGGTGGCGAGATCATACAAGACAAGTGTGACGAACGTGTAAAACTCAAGGGGTCATTGGGTATTTCGGAAGTGTTCGTGAGCGACGCTGGCAAATTGCAATGTCAAAAGATTATCCATGCTGTCGGTCCTGTTTGGCAAGGGGGACAGAATAATGAAGAGCAGATGTTGTCGGTAACATTGGAAAACATTCTAAAAGTTATGAACAATGACAACGAGTTCATTTTAAGGTCTATAGCTACGCCACTGATTGGTCACGGACAGGGGAAATTTTCTGCCAAGCGATCAGCTCGAGTAAGCCATCAATTCATTAATATCTAATCATTAATTGATAAGTAAAGAATTTTCATGAATATTTATGTTTAAGAATTTTTGTTCTAATTGAACTCTCTGTGAAATCGTTACTCACACCGTACTATTTGTATTCATTATATAGGTTATGCTACGCACTTTGAACGATAAACTTAAGGATTACCCAAATGTTCGTGAAATTTTCCTCGTGGATTTTGATCCCAAGACCGTGCGTACTATTCAGAAAGAAATGCATGCACTGTTCGGAGAACTTTGTTTTCACACTCCTGTTGAAAATATTGGCTTTGGGAAAGGTAAGACGTCTTCTTTGCAAAAACTATTAGTGTATGTATAAGGTGGTTTTTCGACTTACCCGACCGACCATATCTTTGTTGTACATATCCTTAAAATTGCCTTGGTATACCAGGTAGAATTTTAGATCAGCTATCTTGTTTAATTCTAATCACATGTTTTATTTGTGACCGCTATATTTCACAATATAAAAAATAGATTATTGCTGAAAGGTTTGAATAAATTAGAGCATTAAATCTTAGCAATTCTACCCTAAATACAATATACGATATTTATTCAATTCGAATTAATTAACGGATTTTTTTACAAACATGTTGTATTCTTATATGAAAATTAAAGTAACATTTTTGTTTAGGAACTGTTGTTTCAACCAAACCTGGTTTGTTTTGCCTGAGGTCTGGAAGTAGACGTATCCCGCTGCCCGGCGGCAAAGTCTTGTGCATTAAATGGGGAAAACTTCAGGATACAGGGGTAAGCAGTTTAACAGTTTTTATTTTCTATATGATGAAGTAATAAAACGTTTGAACATTTTATAAAATACATTTTTTTTAAAGAGACGTTTATTGCTAAAATTTACGTTAAGTGTGTATATTATGTCGACGCTTAACATTTGGTATGGATTAGATATTGCAGTTCTTAAATAATGCATGTTTTGAACAACTTGTCATTACTATCGCCGTCCTTGTAATACATCAAACCTTACATTCACTTCTGCCCTGTGATGATTATAATGAATGCATTCTATTCAAGACTGAGATAATAGTGAGTCCAACACCCACGGCCCCTCTACCCAGTGGACTTATCATCAACGCTCTAGCGGCAAAATCAGTCCATGTTGATCTTAAATCTGAATGCTCTAAGGAATTTAAAAAGCAACCTAAAGTTGAAAATGGAACTATCGTGCAAACTGTCGGCCCAGTAGGCTCTATCTATCATCTTAAAATAGAGCCAAAGTGGGACCAGGGAAAAGGAGCAAAGGTAGAATTTGCAAAATGCTTCACAATACGGATGACGAATATTGATTTAAGCTCTGTTATGTAAAGTGAAAAGTATTGCGTATATAAATTTGATTTCTTTTTTACACGAACTGTATGCATTATTGGAAACGATTGTTTTATACAATAGGTCTGTAATAATGGATCGAAAACGTTTAAATCGCAATCCTGTATTAAATTAACTTAAATGTAGACTGCGCAATGTTGTATTCGTTTGTTTTCTATCAATATGATGAATTTATTCCGTTAGGATTGTGATTATGTTTAAAGAGTATGCACTTAACATTAATCTTTATATACGTATATTAGTTTAACGTGGTTATAAGCTTATATCAACATACCAATGAAAGATTAGTTAAAAATATCATATCATTTGCTATTCGCAAAGTTTGCATATTTCATAATTGTCAATTTCTAGAATCTGGAAGACTACACAAAATCTTGCTTGAGCCGAGCTATCCTTAACAAAATCAAGTTCATTGCTCTGCCACCTATTGGGGTAGCAGATAACTCGTACCCCGCCGTCGATGTGGCAAGGACGATGATCCGAACTGTGGCACTGTTCGTCAAAGACAAACCAAAGTGCTCGCTGGAAGAAATCAATATAGTGATCCATGACACGGATATGTCAACAACATCGGTAAGATAGTTTGTGGTATTATGGGCCTATATATATATATATATATATATATATATATATATATATATATATATATATATATATATATATATATATATATATATATATATATATGAATATGTTTCAAACAAATATTTGATGCAAAACATGAATTATTCTTTCATATAATAAGAATCTTTATGTAAAAACAAATACACAGGATTTACACTATACAGTTTATTGAGAAATACCATTGGTAATATGCCCATTATTCATAAAAACATATCCAAACGTATTGTTAATATAGCTTCCATTCCATACAAGAAAACATAAATCAAACAAAATATATCAATTATGTGTCAATTTTAAATGTTTATATCAATCCAACTTAATTGATTTCACCAGCGGTATTTCGAAAAATAGTTAAACAAAAAATCAAAATCTGTGAATACAAGTAAGATAGCAAGTAGTTTATTTGCAGGCGTTCGAGCATGTAATGGGTGAGATGTTCTCTAGGCGTCCACACAGACTGGAGGCAAATATTCTCGACTCTGTTAAAGGTATTATTGGCTAGTGATTCAATCAGTCTTATTGTTGTGTACATATAATCAGAAATTTTATAGTTTGTGTAAGTATAATTGTTGTGTGAGTACATTATAGTTTTTTGTGTGTATGCACAACTGTTATTAAAACTAGAATCTATGAACTATATTGCAATACTATTTGATTTATGTA
The DNA here is from genome assembly GCF_020536995.1 of Dreissena polymorpha. Lineage (NCBI taxonomy): Eukaryota > Metazoa > Mollusca > Bivalvia > Myida > Dreissenidae > Dreissena > Dreissena polymorpha. The sequence continues at coordinate 81,583,923 of NC_068355.1, read as the reverse complement.
CTGAAAAATAAATAATCACGTAATATTTTATTCCACTTGTTCATTAAAACGTAAGTTTGGGCATTTAGCAAATGCAGGAGGTGTGTTCCTAATGAATACAAGAGACGTGTATCAATTTTATCTTTAATGACATTGGTCGATAATGAAACACATAGCGATAAAATATGTATAATGATATACACATTGCAGAAAAAAAATCACTGGATTCCGTTATCCGATGATGCTACAAAAGCCGCCAATAAATCACCTCCGAATTTCGTCTCAAACGCACAACGTGTTTACCATGTGGCAAAGAACGCCACTGTGGAGTTAGTGAAAGGAAGCTTGGAACTGGCGACGGTCAGTCTTTTTTTATTCTACATGTTTAGTGAATTGGCATAAACGCAGATTTGCGTTAAAGGGGTTGACAATATAAATATCAATTAAACATCAAATCAAATTAATTAATCGGTTCAATGCGGTGACCGATGTTATGTATTAGTTTGTTTGTGTATAATTAACATACCTTAAATCTATTTAAAAATAGCGGATAGTAACAAGTTTTTTTCACCTGTTGGCACCTTTGAAGTCATACGTGTATGTGTTTGGTTGTTTAATTATACTTAACCAATTTAGGTTTTTGCATTATAATATGCTATAAATCATTTTTTATCAATCCCCACTTATACATTATTGTTTTTGTCTTCATTGAAAGCAGATATTTAAAGCATATATGCTATGTTATTGAATTAAGTTGTCTAACCATGGATTTTAATTATCATAATCATGTCCATGAGATGTTTTTGTCTCTATATTCAATGATTCTGTTTATAATAGAATATTTAAATTCAAGGATGGAGTTATAAATGTGCAAAGTATCGAAGTGGACGGACTTAATGCAAATTTGATATTATTCCATTTGTTGTTCAACCATATGTAATGTATCATGGCTAGCTACTGTATCATTTATTTTTTATTTCGGGATGAAATGTAATATTTTCATTGTTTAGTTGCATCATTCTGTTTTCTTTAAATAAATTTAATGTCTTAATCTGATTATCAAATACAAATTCGCAATTGATGAAATAAGCGAAATGCTGTGCTTTATTATTGCGGGTACCTAATCTTGTCGCGGCCATATCCACAGACTGATGTTATTGTTGGCACGACATCATCATTTCCGAATCTGAATGGAGCGATCGTCAGTGCTTTGCAAAAAAATGGCGGGCCATCATTGCAACGGGAATTGAGAAATCAGTATAGATCGTATCCCGGAAACGGCGTTGCCGTATCGGGTGGCGGAAAGCTGAAATGCAAACGCGTGTTCTATTCATTATTAGAACAATACGACCCCAAAAAGAAGGTAACTCTAAGAATAATTAAAGCTGTGTTAAAAATATTGGTGTTACTTTATTAAAGTATTAAATGATTTATGTATTAACTTTGCATTAACACGAAAATGTGTTAATATATTATTGTTTTTATCTAACAGGGACCTGATGTGGTAAATATTTGCAAACACAACACATAATTTTAAAGAACATATGTCGCTCTGCTATAGGTCTTGATGCGTCTAGTATGCCAACTTTAAAGGCACTTTTGAAATAATTTGGGCGAGCTCTGTGCAAAGGGGTTTAAACTAATGTGTGTTCAGTGCGTTTCCGCCTAAAATGGATTTATGTTAAGAAGAGACTCTGTTAACAATACATATCATAAAAGCGGAAAGTGTCGTCCCTGATAAGTCTGTGCGGACTACACATGCTAATCTGGGAAGACACTTAACGCACATGCATGAGACCCCCTTTTCACAGACCAAGGTCCAACAAGGATGATACATGAATGCAACAAACTGTTCTAATTGGGCTTTGGTGTTTCACAACCTAGAGTTAGAGATAATTAGTAGTAGCTGCAGAGGAACGTCTGAAATTGCATAAATCGCGCGTAACTGCAAAGGATTCGTATAAGAAACGCATTTTTTTTTCACATTGCAACACTTGGAAAATCACTGTTCATAAACGATTGTAATAATTTTCACCTTTTAACTTAAAAATTAATTATTTTTGCGCCATATATAAACGTAATTTTACTTTGTGTTATTGAAAATTGATAACAAAGTACAATTTTTTAAACACACACCAAAAAAAATCAGCTTTCAAGCACATTTTAACAAATTTACATACGTTAATGTAATGCACTGGTTATGGCATTTGTGTTTGATGTTCATATGTTGTTTTTAATTAGGGTAAATACTACGTTACATTATTTCAGTGGCCGTTTGGACGAAACGGGAGTTTCTGTTTCCAATCTTATTAATTTGCATAGAAATTACCTTTAGGATACAATGCATTTTACATTTAGTATTTACAGATTGTATGTCAATAGTATAACTTAAACATTCATAAATATATGTTTAACCTGAACTTATAACTGATATCGTTTCTGAATGTATCTAACAGATTAAATAAAAAGCCCGCATTGAAATCGGTCAACATTTCGATTATTTGTATAGGTTGTATAAATGCTACTGGAAAATATCGATATGTTTACGGCGTGAAATAGTTTTGTTCAATGTGTCGGTAGCACAAACTGATCGTTTGCGATGTACAAGTCATATGTAGTCTTAAGTCCAATAACGTTTTATAAAAATGTATGAGGAAAAAAACAATTACCATGAATTTATTCCAATTTTTGAAAGGATTGCTTCGTTATACCCATGTTTGAATTATTCCTATGTGTATGTGTGCTGATCATATCATATATGTTTTTAATTGTCTTTACGAAATGCATATTTTTTTTCAAAGCAAGTAAGCTGAAATGATAACATTAACTAAAAACGTATTCAGAAAAGGTGGACTGAAATGAAAGGACTGGATTTTAAGAGCATTTATGATATTGTTTATAACATCAATTACACTGGAATGTATTTAGAGTAGGAATATATTTAAAATAATCACCCAAGTATTAACCTAACAGCCGCAACAACCATTTTAATGCTTAAGCTGTAAATACTTGAAATGTTATCAACATCATACAATGTTTTATGCATTTAAAAACGAAACGTGTAGGACCCGCTAGGGTGCATCGCCAAATCTTCTTAAATATATTCTCAGGGATTTTTCTAGTTTTGTTGACACAAAACGTGTGCTATTTTGATAGTTTATTTCTGGTGAGGAATATTAATACTGACATTGTTTATTGCCTTTAAATGGACTTATTCTAAAGAAAATTGTTTGATTTGAATATACTTACTCCGGAATAGGCTAGATTTGGGAAAGCACTGCACAAATTTTGGTAAAAAGTAATTGTAAGCTTTAAAATTTAAATCCGCTCAAAACAACATAGAGTATCAACCGCTATTATATGAATGAAGCTATCAAGTGAAGATACGATGAGTCAGTGTTTGTACTCATTGATCAGGGTGCAGAATCAACGGTGTTTCCAGGGGCTTGCCATGGGCTGGACAGTGTGTAAACACACCATTAAGAACTTTATTTTTGCAAACATCTCAAGTTATTGAAATGCATTTGCAAAAATCTGTAGTGCATAAAAAATTCTTTTCTTGCAGTTTGTGTCGATATCTTAAGGTAAAAGAATAAATCCTTGAATACGTCAGAAATCGATGACAAAATTTTACATTTCCTTATGCATAGCCAATTACATGAATGCAGTAAAAATAGAATTTTTCAACAAGAGGACGTGCTTATTACATGATGTAATTCTGGTGTATTTCACATTTCGCTAAGCAGCATAAAAATGCATTTTATGAACTAGTTTACATTCAAGTTTTTTTTAAGTTATTGTTGAAAAAAGCGCCACTTACAGGTCTGTTTAATCCATTAACGTTTTATTTGGAAAACCCACAAAGTCACGTGATCCTGCACTCTGTGATTGGATAGAATCTTTCCCCAAAGTTAAAGATTTGCAGAACAAAAATTTCTAAGTAACCTATAATTTACTTTTTCTTGACGGATCATTTTGTATTTATGTACTTGAACCGCACAATATAAATAACACGTATACTGTTAAGTAAATAATTATAGAAAAAAGAGAAACAACTTCATTCTTTTTCAAAGTCAATTTTCTCAACGTATCGGTCAAAGACCTTCATCAGGAGTAAAACTTTGTAATAAAGTAAAGGAAATGACGTCAGAATCACATGACGTTAATTGCAACAACGTCAAAGTGATACATACTATTCGGAATTAAAATTGACATATAACCAAAATAATATATAACATTATAATAAAAAGCATATAGTTGATATATGTATATGTTATCTAATTAACTAGAATATTAAAGTTGGATCAGTTACGATACAAAATTACTGGGAAAATGCAGTTTGAAAGCGAATATGTTAAATGAACCAGTAAAAACTACCTTAAAAACTAAACAATTTAAAAACTACCTTAAACACTAGAAACCGTATAATGTTATGAAAGCTATTTAAGATGCCTTCCAATAAAAAATAAAACACAGATTAATTCTCGTTACGGAATTCCACCACTATTAGATACTAGTTTCTATCTATTTGGTGCTTTGTAAGTGTGAAATACTGTTAATATCGGTGACCATATATGTCGTTTCATACTCTCCCATATAACATACAGAATAGATAGTGTGTATATATGAGTTATAATACACTGAAAAACAGCTCTAATGTGTCACTTTTAAAAATTTAATTACATGACATTTTGCCATATAAAGTTAATTTTGTTTCTTACTTTCAATTTCTGTCAACAATTTTTATAAATCTTTTTGAAATAATTGATCCATATAAACGGGTCGTTAATGTTCACCTTTGTGGTTCCACTGTTTGTGCGCATCATTACAGCAACACGATTAAGGTCACTACTATATTTAGAAAATACCCCCTCCTGAAACGTTAAAAAAATAAGTTAGTTCACAGGGTGTAAATGATCTGCTCTAATATTACAGGCATAACAGTTTTCATAAAATATGAATTAGTGACTTAAGCTGCGAAATTGTGCCTAGTGCCCTAGCGTTTGACTTCACTTGGTGATGATTCGAACTTGGCATATACATTGGGAATATAAACATTCTGACCAAGATTAAACAAATAACTGAATGCTTAACAGGTTTTCTCTACAGTAATTACGAGCTAAATATCTATGATACAATATTTTTCAAATGATTTGACTTGAGGACTTTGTTTTGAAAACCACTTGACTAAAATCGAAATCTGATATGCTTCGAACCAATCAAATTTCTGCGCTGAGGTTCGTAAAATAGCTCTTCAACGACAATTTTATTGCAGCTGTTATCGCAGCTCACGCAGTTATCCCTTTGATATCTGATCACTGATTTGTGTACTTGAGTCTTTTGAATTCATGGGACATTTTCAAAACAGTAATAAAAATCACATGACTTCTGATTTTTTCAAATCAAAATTATCTAGACCTATATATAATGATTTTTTTTAATTATAAATAGATTTTGATGGTTGTTTTGGGATTCCTTTCCTGCATTTTAGTTTTTAATGGTGACCAATGTGAAATGTTTTTCAGTGTATACATGTAATATTGTTTTGCAAAGAATAAAATACAATGCAGAATATTAAGATATGACTCGCTATTTCATATGCCATAAAACATAGATATGTATTAAGTTTATAAACATTATTGTTTAATTTTATCATTATACATTACAAACTAATGCAATGTTAAATAAAATATAAACACAGTTTTGAAGCAAGATAATACAATGCGTGTTATGTTTAATAGACATGTGCATTATGAGTGTATGGTATAATAGGTACAAATTACTTGTACGTGTTGCAAATCTTACATATCTCACTAACTTCTATAATTTTGACCTATAAATTAGGGGATGGGTGGTGCGGGAAGTTTAAATTATGGGCTATTGAATAAGCATATACATTTCTTGCAAATAGGGACTTCACATGAAGGTCACACAATGCCTACAGCAGGCCGATAACGAAGGGATGCATTCTATTGCCTTTCCGACATTTGGTACGGGAAACTTCGGATACCCTGCACAGGTTTCGGCGGACCAAATGTTCGGGGCAATCAGGACCTTCTTCCAAACCACGAGGCACAACCTTATTACCGTGGTTATCTTCCTGTACGCCCCTGACAATGAAACGTCGCAGGTAATTTTAATTTAACATCACTTGATTTTCATAAGAATTTTAAACAGACAATTTACCTCCAAAAAATAATAAGCATGCCCTCTTATGAAATAATAGATGTATAGATGAACGAATATAAATGTTCTTGAAACAACAAGAAGTTTGCTGGTTCAAACAGATACCGTTTTTAGGCATTTGCCTATGAGCTTTTAAAGCCCTTCCAATGTATTGACGATCAGCGCATAAGAATGCCAAATAGCTGTTTTATATTGTTGCCCTTGTGCGCATGCCCTGTACCTTGATCATGAGTAGCTTAATACTTGTCCTGTCTGTGTTTACTTCTGTGATAAACAAAATATATACAAATATCTCACACTGACCTTAATCTTACATGGGTATTGTGTCGCTTTTGTGTACCCTTATGATTTGATAAAAATTGTTCAAAGACACCATTCTATCTGTTTATTTAAGGTTTTCGAAAAAAGTATTGGGTCGTTTTTCCAACCATATGTACAACCTACAGTTGATATTAAACAAGATAAACCAGGTAAAAAATGGCATTGCTGCAATCAGTGCATTGAATTTACCATCAAATACACTGTTTTTCATTGTCATGCTTCGTAATAATACTTTTTTGGACCGAATGTTTGGTTACTAGCAACATCATTCAATTGAAAAAGGACGATGTTTATCTATTTTATATTTTCAATATAATTCAGCCAATTATTTCCGTAATTGCTTTTGTGATTAACGTCGACAAATATACTATGCATAGGCGACAACAAGGATAAGGCATTGAAAGCAAACTTCAAAGCATCTATTATCACCACCTTTGGAAACCTTGAAGAGTCAAAGGTACGTACAAAAGAGTCATAGTTTAATCATATTAAGTGTTTGTATTGTACTCAAAGTCAAACACATTCAGTTATTACGGCAAATAACTGAATGCTTATATAACAGTTATTCGCATGTTTTCGCATATTATGGTACGTGCTTACGAGTTATATGATACAAACATCATTTTGATACAATGTATATCTTTTGAAAAAGTTAAATATAAGTTTTAATTAGAGCATTACTCCGAAGACATTTGTACCATTGATTTATTTTGAATATTGATACTTGACTATACAGAAAATCATATCGCAACTTATATTTCGTATAGTAAATACCGTATGTGAAAAGAACTAATTATTGTATTGATGCAATATGAATTGTTTTGTTTAAGACCGATGTGATATTAGACACAACCACAAATTTTCCGAAATTAAATGGTATTATTCCGCAAAACTTGCTCAAAGCAGCTGGAAAAGAACTGCAAGATGAATGCGATGCTAAAGACAAAGTCACTGAAAATATGGTTGTGAAAACAAAGGCTTACAAACTAAAGTGCCAGAATATCTACCATTTCGTCATGCCTCAATGGAACCAAGCCAAGGGAGAAACGGTTGGTAGAGTGTCTTTGATAAAAATGCTACAATAAAAACTAGTAATAATATACTATGCTTTCAAATTATAATGTGTGAGAGATACACTTTTAATTGATTGTTGTTTTCACTGTTATTTTTCAACTTGGCACATTATTGAATATTGTGCCCTTTTTCCGGAACACATGCGACAGAATATAGAAAAAATGTATTTCATGGTATTTCAGATCATCAGTGATTGCATATATAAATGTCTGATGATGATGAAGGGAGACGCTTTAACTTCTATAGCTGTGCCTGCGATAGGTACTGGAGGGGCCAAGTATGACCCTGCCACAGTTGCCAAAGGAATATGCAGGTGCGGACATTTTTTTTTCCTTTTGCGCTTCGAAACTAACACACATTGTCAATACGGATCGAGCTTTGAGTAAACACGTTTTTATCATATTGTAAGTACGCTTAACTTCTATATTAAGGTATTAACTGTGCTAAATACTTCGCTTTCAAATTTCATTTATATTTACAGTTGAATACAATCGCACAAGTGTTTGGGTGTGTTTAAATAGTTTGTATCTATTTTACTGATTAATGTTGACAAAAAAACTATCCGATATTTAAAAATAAAAGTTCAGGGATAACTAGTTTCATTCAGTCTTTTTTTCAAATAAAAAATAAAGTGACACGTTTAATTGCATATCATTATAGTGCAGTCACACGGTTTGGTTCTGAAAGTCCAGATTACGCATGTGTAGTAACCGTCGTTTTCTACCCAGGAGGACCACAAGAACCGAACACGATATCATACATAATAACTTAATATTGTTCCAATTAATAAATACAAAAGTCCTCCACAATTATATTGCTATTGAGCGTGTAAAATGTATCTTTGCGACTTCTAGATACATTTTTCGATTTTTCTTCCGTTTGTTTGAAACTGGATTAACAATATCTAGTTTAATAAGCCCAATAACTGTTGCTTTAGCATAAGCATAAGAGGAGTACTTCATCCAATAATTGTTATATATTTCGGAGCATTTTACCTGTTTAGTATTTAATTGTTACACTTTCAAAGAATTTCATCATAAAAAATGTAGATCACTGATCTTTGAATCAAAACATAAAAAATATGTAAGAATAATTGACATTTCTTCGGCACCTGAGGAGCTTGATAGATTTTCAAGCGAAGCTACAGTCTTGCATAAATATGAAAATGTATTAAATAGCGAATTATTTTTGTTCAGTATTGTTTCGGTATTAAACAATACATTGAATGAAAATTAAATGAAAATTGAAATTTAAGCAAAAAAGACATAGCGTTTTGAATAGCAATTAGGACGATTCAAAAGCCATTCGAAATCATTTAGTGACTTAGAGGCATAAGTTGAGTTTGAACCGATTTCATTCACTTATAATACTCAGCATTAGTTGCAACAAACAATGCTAAAATTTGCAATGGAATAATCTTAAACAATTTCAGATCATTAAATCAATTATCGATAAATGGAAGACAGACAGGAACTCCGAGGCTGGCCAACCTAAGCCGATAAAAGGTATGAACAATATTCCTAGAGGTATTTAATATTTCACCTTATATTTGCATCAGAATTGTTAGAATTCATAAAGTATGTGTTATATTTAATTTGTGTCGATTGGCAATGTTGACCTTTGAAGTTTATCAAGTAACATAATTCAGAGACGTAAATCGAACATTTAAAAATTTGGCCCGTGACTTTTTCAGAAATATACTCATAATAGCACCGGTACACTTTATCATATTTTAATACATTATCATTACGATATGAACACATCCATGTAATGTTTAGGTAAGGCAATGGCCAAACTGTATAAATTTAGAAACAAATGGTTTAAAATTTTAACTTATTTTGTGTTTGAAAAAACTCGTCAATCTATTTATTTCACGTAAGGTGTGAAGATGGTGAACTTTAATATGCCCATTGAAGACGACGAGGACGAGGATGATGTTACTTTTGAGATACCAAAGGACACTCGAGAATTCCTGCTGCTACAATTCATGTCCGATAAGACTGAGAACGTCGACACGGCCTTTAATACCATCAAAGAAAGGATAGACAAAGACAGGAAAGAAATTGTGGTGACACTCGATAACAAGGATGCTGTTGACGAAGTCGCGCTGATAGAGAATGACAAGGTTATATATAGTTTTATTATTTTCTCGTTATATATAATATATGTAATAAATAATTGGTGTTCATTTAATTGTCTTGTTCTATAACTATGCTTGGAAACACTAGTATTGTTTATATATGTGACGTTTTTGATTCACGTAACGCGCTTTTATTTATTTTATTCGTGCATATGTATTTGCGTTTGTGCTCGTTTCAGAATTATATAAAACTACTGTTTTTATATTTATTTCAATTATTTAATACATAAGACTAGAGAAACTTCAGACAAATTATCATTGTATTATCTCATGCGCACTTTGTATTCGAATAATGATACAGAAAACCTTCGAGGAATTCGGACGTATTTTTAAAGTAAGCCTAAATATAGACCTGAAGCAACGGAAGATAATCATAACTGGGCTGGGCGATACGGTCATGGAGTGTTACCAAAAGATTCTGAGTGAGTTACGAGACCGGAAAAAAATGATTATGTCCAAAGAAATTGGCAGTACTCTGCAAAAGGTAAGATTGTGCGCATGCATATCTGCACTAGCTAAATATTAATTAAATTCAAGATCAAGTCTAAAAAATCCACACGTTTTAGAAAGTAATATACATGTATACCGTATAAGTCAAGAAGTTAATATATGTTAGACAAATGTGAATCGATCTCGTAAAGACGATAAACACTTATTTTAATAATACCATAACGTATAAATTGTAAACATATGGAACAGAAATTGCATATTTTACATACCGGTTAGTCAATAATATAATAGTGTCGTTAAACTTTAAGCACGTTGAGTGGTATTTTACCGAAGACAAAGGCGATCTCTGGGTCCCTTACCCTCGATATCTGAGTTACATTCTGGAAGAGGCATTCGAATCAAATGGTAAGAGTACAGTACAATTTGTTCCGGCTAAACTCGATCAAATGATTTCAAGAACGCCAATCGAAAAGGCTGTCTCATGTGGTGACACAGAGGTTACGGGTTCGATCCCAACTGTTTGAGCGGTACCCCCCCCCCCTCATCCCAAAGATACCATTTACAGGTTAAACCCACAAAACGGACTCGAAAGGTTTTTAATACACTGTAGGCTTTCGATACAATCAAGCTAAACATAACTAAGTACAAATTAAACCAACGCCATCGCAAAGTAGAAAGAAAGAAACAACTCTTCAGTTCTGTAAGCAAGAGTGAATATTTTTGTCCAACTGAACGTTCGTGATTTGCGGCAAATGACCACATAATTTACAATACTAAAAACGTGGAACAGATATTTGTAGTTGTGTTCAGTTATATATCTATTGTTGATATCACTATTGTTTTACATACCGATTATTTGTGTCGATTTAAGTGAACGTGAAAGAGTTTCAAGACTCGAACAAGAAGACCTACGTGGTGGATTTTGTGAAAGGGAACGAAGTTGAAAAAGAAGACAAACACAATGCAACTGTTGTCTCTGTGATTCGAAAAGATTACACAGAAGGTAAAAGTTTCTGTATAGAATGTGTCAAGTTAGTTACATTCGGAAACTAAATATATACTTTTCATATTATATATTAGAGCTATAAAACAAATCAAACGCGCATATCATTGACGTTAAAACTGAATGTGTAAGTAAATAAAGAGTAATTGAAATTGATGTACGAACAAACGTCGATACGTTTAAAAGCCTAATATGGAATTGACGTCGGTTTCAGGTATTGGAGAGGTCTTCCCAAAGTGCTGGACATATATGGCGGAAGGAGAAAACTTGGCGGAAGTGGTGCTCGATTCCTCAGACGCGGAATACAAAGACGCAGAAGCAGCGTTCTTGAAGACTATTGTACCATACAATCTGTCCCAAATAAAAGAAGTAAGGAACAGTGGCATATATCGTTAAATACATTAGTTACGAAACGAAAACACAAACTCTACTAAGATATATTTTGAATATAGTTTGATATGATAACGTTTACATAAAGCTGCAATATTTTTTTAGCGTATCGGACCATTTCAATGACCTACATTCAGAATATAGTAAATTAACTTCAATAGTTGGAACAGTGTTCTGGTATATGAAAAAACTATAAACAACGATATTTTCAAAGTTAGTAAGCATGTTATCACCGTTTTACTGAAAATAACATGTTCTGGACATAATTCAAATAACATTTTCATTTTTTATGTTCATATTTTGCCACAAATAGGTTATTTAATAATTAAAGACATTAAAAAAAAGATTCCGTGGTTTAACAGTTGTTTTAAACCATTCCAAATATTCCTGTATTCTAATAAGTATATGCCTGTACGAGATAAATAAATTCGTGACAATCAATAAATTTACGGAAAAAAAATACAGTTACACAGTAATACAAACTGTATAATGCATTTAATCGGTAGCCACTTACGCATTTTATGTAAGTGCGTACTACTATGTGCATCGTTACACTTGTGGCTCATATCTATCGCGATACTGTGTTGTGCTATCAAAGATTCGTCGAGTGCAAAACAGGAAGCCTGTACCAGCAATACCAAACAAAAAAGAAGCAGCTGGAAACGGACCTGCAAAATGTGCCGAATATCGAACGAAGTCTCTTTCATGGTTACGAAGAGCAAGTTGAAAAGACCATTCTGCAGTACGGGTTTAACAGAAGTTACGCAGGGAACACATTTGGAGGTATATAATTACTTGAGTGCCACCATGTTGATGCAAATAAACCACCCAATGTAGTGTTAAATGTCCGGGCCCCAAATAAATGCGTTATAATCCTGATAAGATAGCTGAATGCTATTAACTGCGCGTTGCCCATTATGTATTACTGTTTTGTTCTATTAGTTATTGGCTCGTTCTCTACTGTCTATGATGATGTATGAATAAAGTAGTCACATAAAAGTGTTCTAAAAAAATGCTTAACATTTTATAACGTGTACATGTTTAACCATTCGTTTGTTAGATTGGTATAGCATTATTGCCCTCTATTTTCTTCGTTAATTTAACTGTGGATACTTTCATCTTTATGTTTATCTCATATCAGGTGTGTGGTACGGTAGCGGTGTCTACTTTGCCGTGAAATCAATGTATTCCTCAAACGACAGCTACTCGAAACCAGATCCCCAGGGATGGAAACGGATGTTCCTAGTCAAAGTCCTCACCGGAAAGACGACGAACGTCGCAAAAGGGTATACAGATCGCTTCCCGCCATTGATCCCTGGCTCTCAAACAGATCGGTAATAAACTAATAATTACATTGTATACAAATGTTGGTGTCCGAAACCATTTTCAGATACACTAGACATGTTGTTGCTTGTTCGTTCGTGCGAAAGTTTATACTCCTATTATCTGGGGTTCGTAGTTTACTAAAATTTAAATTGCTATGTTATATACCCTTCGATATCTTCCATTTTGGATTGGCGATCGGCAGCACAAATGTTGAACAGTTTTATTGTCGGAAATAAAATAACATTAATGATTCTGCAACAACATACTGATCGCCATTTTCGGTAAGCGAACTACCTTCAGAGTGTGTTCGCTATCGATCGATGACGTTCGCTGCGAACAAACTGTTATTTAACGTTCGTGATTTGTTGCAAATGTTCGTAAACGTTCGCGAGCGTTCGCCTATTTTATCTAAGGTTACTGCTATTGACTATTGTACTTACTTATTGTGTGTTTATATTATTTTGGAATTCTTCACCATGAGCTTCTGTTTCAGTTACAATTCCACGTGTGATGATATGGCGAATCCAACGGAGTTTGTCATCTACAACGACATACAAGCATATCCTGAGTATGTGATAGTATTCAAGTAGAATATGTGTCGACAATTTTGTCTTCGAGATTGCACCGATGATTGCCCATATTTATCTCTTCCTTTGATAAAACTTTACCTTTTATTTGTTTGACACGTATAAATAGTTTAATAGGCATATTTAAAAGGGCCGTCAAACAGATTTTGGTATGTATTGAAGCTTGTCATTAAATGATTTATATTGATGAATTTAAACATGAAATAAAAATCTCCAGTAAAAAAACCCCACAAGAATGCAATTTAAAGAAAAGCAAAAAAAGTAACCCTCAACAGGGCTCGAACCACTGACCCCTGGAGTCCTGGAGTAAAAAGTCTCCCGCGTAGACAACTCGACAATCCATGCTCATGCTTACAGCGGATGTATTTTTTACCTTTATAAGCAATCCTCGTAGTTACCCAAAATAAAACGACAACAACAGAACTTTCCAAATTATTCAATCGTTTCGCGTCGCACGACGCTTTATCATTTTCAGGTTTTCAAATCATCAAAAGATGCATGTAATAGATATTTAATAGCACGGTAAATGGTCAGTATTACTATTTCCTCAAAAATATCATAACTAAAACGAAAATTTGCGAATCTGAAACAACTTTTTTTTATTTTGTCAATTTACCAAAACGTTGGACGGCCTTTTTAAGAGGTCTGAGACTACATGCATCATGCATATAAATATCAATGTTATATTCAATACTGTTTACATCTTTGTCAATATCATTTGTTCATACTGTTTTGAAAATAAAAAACAGTTTTCGATTGTTTTCGTTATTATTGGCGGTCATATAACTATCGCTGATTAGTTAAGATCAAAGGATATTAAAAAGTGTTTTATTTTTAAAGATCACCGACACGTTACATATTTTTCACTAGAAGCAAACGAAATCGGTATTACCAATCTTTACGTGTTAATGCTTATATTTAGAAAATGATACAAAGGGTACTTTTTATGAAACGTCATTGTCATCTTAACTTTAGAATGTAAACATATATTTAAAGTTCTTATGTACAGTTATTTGCTTCCCTGCTTAACGTAAAATGTATATGTATTTTTCCACATTTTATCAATTCTTATTCTTCCATAATATGTTTACTGTTACAAGCGGTATCAGGTGAAAAAAAATGACTTTGTGCGTCTATATTGTGTTGTGTGTAGGTTTTGCCTTTGTGCGTCTATATTGTGTTGTGTGTAGGTTTTGCCTTTGTGCGTCTATATTGTGTTGTGTGTAGGTTTTGCCAGTTTGAAAATGTTCTTTTGTTTATGATTTTTTGTTTTCTATCATTATATCAAATTCTTGTGTACCCAGTGTCCATGTTTATGTTTGCATTTATGCATATTTTTGTCAAATAGTACGTTTAAGTAAGCCCAAATTTCCAAAGTGGCATACACTGTATGAGGAATTTCCTTCCACATACAAGACCATTTCCAAAGCGTAAGTAATAACTTTAAATACAACCGTTACAAATGTTGATAAAATGTGTTGTCGAATGCCCATACTGATACATGGTCCCCCTGGTCAGATACGTTTTGCGAACGCACTAGTTGGGGCGGTTTTTCAGTTGTAAGAAATTATTGACAATCTCTTCAGATTAATTAATTTTGTACCTTACATTTAAAATTATTTAATTTCTTGTTCTTAATTTTTGTTTTGTATTTTTGTAAAAAATGTACATTATATTAAAAATGTATAGTTCGTTAAGATTTTAAGGTTTTGAATTGTATTCAGTATAATAAGTAAATAATTTCGAAACAAATTAAAATATAAGGCATCATAACAGATTGCTGCATAGTTATATTTTATCTAAAAAATCTCATTATAATAAAAGCATCGTACGTATTTGCGTATTTTAATATAATCCCATAAAAGTTCCTTATCGGTTGTTTACCCCCCGCCACGGTGCGTACGTCTGTCTGTCCATTTGAGTTGCTTCTTTAGCCAAAAAATATGGATTATATGGTTACAGAAAAAAGTAAAAATTGTAAGTACTGGATCCTATATCCGGACTACTACCACTGTACTTATGCTAGGTTGATGAAACTATGTTATTTGCTATATGGACATATGGAAAATGTTTATACTTTATTTCAGTTTTGAATCCGACACACTTTTTGTTAATTTGGTATACAGATAAAAGTGAATACTAAAACATGGATGTGCGAAAACTAAACAAGTACTTGGGTAATAGGGTCGAAGACAATGTGTGAATGTACGTGTTATTTCACTGTTTCTTTAGTTGAAATTTGTGAAATTAAAATCTGGATCCTGTCAAAACTAAAACTTATCTATTTATTTAGTTCATGTCGAACAAACGTTTTTGCTACTGCAAATGTATGTATAATGTGCATACTCGCATTATCTTCAGATCATTATTTGTTTAAAGCAAGCCGTTTAATTCGAGGTATTCGTTGTTTTAGAATGGGAAAAAAATGTCTATACGTGCGTCAAGTAACGCCAGCGTCTTGTCTTGTTTATACCCACACATGAGTTGAAATGAAAACGGTAAAAAAAAACAGTGCATCGATGTTTATATTATTTTGTATGCAACAGTTAGTCTAATTGAGCTTGGTTTACCAATGCATTTTTATGAACGACTCATGTGGTGTTGATACACTGTATCAATATATTTTTGTCTATTAATTTAAAAAAATACTACTATTATATTTTCTGTGAAATTGAATAAACGTATATACGCATTAAAGTGTTTGTTCGACGTGTTTAAAAGTGCTATTTGAATAGGTCGTTTATACTTGTTGTTGTTTTCTATGTGAGAAAAAAAGACAACTTCGTATATCTGAAACCAGAAGACTGGTTATAGCTATTAAAATTGATAAAAATAGCTGTTTAAAAACTGTTTGAGACTATTTTGCGAAAAAGTTAACGGCTGAAGTTAAAATTCAGCGCATATGAAAATTATCATAATATTAATGAAAATAGTTATTGTTATTTTATATGATAATATAATAAGTAAACGTTCGCGAACGTTCGCCTTAATAAAAATGCCGATCTGTAATTTGCATTTGTCTGTTTACCATCATGGCTTTATACAAAAAAATAGTATTGATTCACGCTGATGCTGAAGGTAGTGAAAAAATGCCTGAGATATTCTATCAAGAAGACATATGTTCTCTGCACTGTATAGTTAGATTTTACGATACACCTTTAGACGTTCTACATGCTATGAATGAAACTTGAATCATGTATCATCCGCGGACATAATCTAGTATGGATCGCACATGTTTCTACCAATCGACAACAGCAAGTTATACAAGTATACAAATATGACTATATATACGTGTTGTTGTTAGTATAAATTAAAATTAGTGTTATTCGGAAACAGCATGACATGTAATGACTGATAAATTAAGCATACCATATTTAAACCTAGTTTAAAGAAACACATATATACTGGTGATATTCATAATAATAAATATTTCTAATAGGACACTTATAAATCTAGAGAGATAGTTTGCTCTTTTCTGAAAATAATTATAACTTTCTATAAAGGAAATTTCGGTAATACTACACATTGAAGCTGCCGCTCGCACGTACTTGTCAATATTGAGTTACGGGAAAATACTAAACATTCAACGCACCTACTTATCATTAGGACAACGGTGTCTGAATTTTATAAACCCCATTGACACCTTTTAACCATTTTCATAATCAATTTTTCGAAGAAAAGAAATACAACCATTTGACTAATAATGTGAACCCCGACAATCAGCTTGTCGATGAAAATGGCTTACAACACGATAATAACCGACTCGCAGATGCATCGATCTCTCAAAGGTCGATCTAAATTTAGATAAGTTTGATTGAAATATGATGATATTATTACTTATAACTATCAATTAAAAATTACATATTGCTGTTTTTTGTTATTCTATATATAAAACAATAAAATAAAATAAAAATTAAAAAAATACCGTCAACATCGCTTTTTTTCTCACTGCCAATAGACACTAATTTTTCGCTTGTCACATCAATCCTTTGATCCACGTTCGTTCCATGTAGAGCACCACATTCAGAAGAGGACCTCCGATATTTATATATATATATATATATATATATATATATATATATATATATATATATATATATATATATATATATATATATACCCTGACATCGTTCCCGCCTATATATATATATATATATATATATATATATATATATATATATATATATATATATATATATATATATAGTATATATAGGCGGGAACGATGTCAGGGTACAGAATCAACGGGGTTTTCAGGTATTTACACACGGGCTGGACAGAATGTGAACCGTAAAGAACTTTATTTTTGCGAATGTCTCAAGTTATTGAAATACATTTGCAAAAATGTTAGTGCATAAAAGACAGTTTTTCTTACAGTTTGTGCCGATACCTTAAGGTATAAGAATAAATCCTTGAAAACGTCTGAAATCGGTGACAAACTTTCACGTTGCGTGAGGCGCAATCGTTAAGTAAAGTGAAATATTATGCGCATTTTTCACTGTTGAATTGAGCTGAAAAGAATTAACAGGTCAAAAGAGTTAGTTAAAATGTGGTAACTGACCAAGTATCTGCAACTCATCTTGCTACCAGTGGTTTATAAAAAATATATATTTTATTCGATATTTTACATGACTTACCCAGTCCTCTAAGCCGAAATGATCTGTAAAACAAAATAGTGTCTTTGTGTCGTATGAAGGAATCTGCACAAAAATTAAATTTAGATTCACATCGTACATCAAATCATTTCTGTCGTCAGTTGTCAACACGAAAGTACGGTTGATATTCAAATGCATTATTTTACACTTTCCGGGATATTGTTTTAGTATGTTGATGTTGCATTAACAAATATAAGTGTATATGAAGTGAAAACACCAAAAATAAACAACGGTTGCGATAGACACCTATAAACTGTTAGATGCCCATTATATCACTTTAAATAAAGTAATTCTGATGTATTTCACATTGCCATAAGCAGCATAAAAATCTGTCTTTTATGCACTAGTTGAATTTTTTAAGAAAAACTGTTTTTTAAAGTAATTTGGAACAAAAACTATCTTTAAAAAAAGGATATACGGCCTCACGCGAAGTATCCGTACATATTTTAAATATTTATATGCGCGTTTTTCGAACAAACCTGTTTTAGTGGTGCGTCGGGCATTGCTATTTCATTCGATTATAAACAGTATCGGGAATCATGCTTAACAAATCGGTCAAAATGGTGGAATAATGCTTGTTTAATTAATCAAAAATAATATTTATCATGGTATTGTTGAAAACACATTAAGAATCTTTGATTGACCTACCATAGTTATATCGCCGAATATCTTCCTTTAACATATTTCTGGTATAAATACATTTCCAGTTCACCTAGTTAACGCGATAGCGCCTATATTATATAACGATCCGTTTACTGGCCGCGAACTGACCCTGACACCGTACGAGTCGGAATGCAATGCGTTAAAGTGACGTTCTAATTCCACTGATGGAACGACGGCTTGTTTAAAACTGTATTCTTTTACATGTTTTATGTTCAATTTCGAAAATAATTAAAAATGGTTTAGCCAAAAACTAATATCAGGATGAGGAGGCAGCGGTATGGTAGTAATTACTCAATATGAGAAGTGCAAACGCTTTGGCGCTGACAATCCTTTGAATATAAAGGGGCACACAAAACTGTATTGATGTCAAGAGTTGAGTGTAAAACTGTTCTACCCATCAAGCCTTTTCATTAGAGATAAAAAAAATAATGCTGAACACGCAGTAAAACATTTTTACACACTATACTACAAAAACGCGGTCATGTTTCCAATGGCCTGTGGGATTTTGCTCAAATCAGCTAATGGAATAAATGAAGTGCATTCATTCGTATCTAGGCGCGGGAAATTTTATTTGAATTTTATTGGACACTTAAACAAGGTCAGGTAAGGTGAAAAGCTGGCTAAGACAGCTACGCCGAAAAAAAACAGCACTTGCCGGCGTATTTAAATCCACTAACGTGTATTGGGAACGTAACAAAGTCACGTGAGCCTGCACCCGAGATGTGCTCGCACGGCAAATACGTTACGGACATCAGTTTCCTCTAGAAGAGGAACTCATCGCCCTTTTCTGTATATTCCGTGGCGAGGCTAAAAGTAAATTACCAACATCATTGTATTATTTCTTTATTGGATAAATTGTAATATTGTTCATTCATGCTTTAAAACTATGTTTTAATGTAAAACATACACATGGTGAATAGAATTAAATAAATAACAACACTTCGTGTTTTTTATTTATTGAACCTATAATAAACTATGCACAAATATTTTATAACATGTTTCATTTTAATTTTTATTAAATATAACTACAATGGTTAGCACTGTTGTAATTTACAACATTAATAGACATTCCGTTAGGGCTCACGCCTATACGGTATTATTCACAACTATCCGCATATATATTATCAGTCGGACGAAACGTCTATCCTTTTTCAACACAAATATCAGTCGCACGAACTGGTAGTGTCACGAAACGTCAAGAAACAAATCGATTTCCCTCTTCACAATTGAGGCGTTTACAAATTTATAATCACGACGCCAATACGCAACAAGTCTGCTACTACCTAAAGAATCTCCTACTTCATTTCAAACATCGAAACCATTTTCTGAAATCGTTTCACAACACGGACCTGACACGGTTTAAAGAGTGTATGCACGATTTTTACATGTGTTCAATTGTAATATAATGATAAAAATATGTTACAATAAAACAAAATAGGCAAGAAAATATATACATCGAAGAATAGTTTCATAACATGCAGCAAAGAAAATTAGCACCCGAGCCGATTGTGACGAAGATAGTTCGTACATATTTTCCTACAATAACCCATGGAGTGTATATTGTAATCTAGAGTCCGTGAATAACCGAAGCATTCGTCTTCTTCGTGTGTCGTATGAATAGATATCGTTGCAGGAAATTAAAATAATCCATAAAACAAAGGGTGCAGGGGATACATTTTTGACCAAATTTCGAGTTCCGAAAGGCCGCAAACAGTCAAATCCATTTCATCAATACAGAAAGTGACACAAGAAAGCCTTTTTTGTCAGTGTCATAACATAGGCAATATACATTGAAAGTACAACCAAAGACAAGGCTGGCCTCTTCACTTGTGAAACTATATATATATATATGGCCTTAATCTTTTCCCCCACCCACCTCATTTTTAATGAAAAATTGAGAAATTTGACCCATTCCATGGCATGCACAGTACATTCAAACAAAATGCAATCCTAGTTATGGCTACATAACTCATTAATTTCATCCCTGTGCTGTGTTTATTCACCTAGAAAAGTGTCTCCCATGCGTCTAGATTTTTCAAAATTCACCTTCAAAGTTCTCCTCTGTTTCTGCAGCGTGAAATATTGACTTCCGCCAAAAGTGAAAACCTCCCTTTTTAAGATTCAAAATTTCCTTGCTAGGGAGCTGTCACTAGTATCTTTTTTCCAAAGTTTTGATACATTCTTTCTAAAACCTAATACAAGAAATACATCTTTTATATACCAGGGACCAATACAAACGTATAGGTCCCTGTATATACCTAATTGATTTTTAAAGTTATGTAATTTTCATGGACCCCCTTTCACTGATATATCCCCTGCCACCAAAATTGTGTCTTTCTGTCGTATGAATGATTCTGCACTAAAACTAAATTAAGCTTCACATCGTACATGAATGCTGGCGAATTCGACTGTACAGACATTTTCGATTTCAGAATTAAATACTGGCTTATTTCGCATTTTTCGACACATGCTTTTCTTAACTTTTATTTTAATATATATTGAAATATAGTTATAATAAGTTTTTTACAAATTTTATTTAAATTCATAAATAATCGACAAAATCGTGCATACCTACTTGGTGTTCAATAATCACCAGCTAACAGTCACCGTCTTTATAAATGAACTTATAGATATTTGCAGACGACTTGTGATCTTTGCTTGTTTGATACGTAAATGAAACATTGATTTAAATAATTAATATTTCCGTAATAAACGAGAAGGTTTGAATTAACCTAGATCTAGCTTTTCATTTTCTACGCTCTATTAATAAAACGGGAAAAGTGAACTTAGGTTCACCAATATGTTGGTGTAGTGTAACCATAAGATCGAAAAGATTTATTTATTCGATTTGTAGTTTCAAAATGGGAGACGAGGAGGAGATTCAGACATTGGTAAGTTGCAAATTAATGAATAACATGTTGAAATTTTATTGTCATTAGCAACTTCAGGAATATTGTAACGGTGAACTTTTCTCTTTATTGAACTGTTATTTTGGAATTTTAAAACTTTAAATATAAAAACTAATTTCTGTATTTAAAGGTAGTTGCAATAATTCAACTCTATTAAAACGTTATAGCCCAATGGGCTGCTTCGAGTTGCCAATGCGCTCTCTCTTGCCCATGGGTGCAAACTGTTATCAAAAATGCAAGGGTAAAGGAACACTGAAACTGCAAGAACTTATTAAATTTTACCTATCTAAACCACAAACTCATCACAATGGTACCATTAAAGCAAGAAATAATTGACATGACGCCTTATCAGTGATCGCTCCGCCCACTTAATCACGTGGCTAAGCGGGAAGAAAACCTAGACAAGCTAACACCAAAATGGCTTCTTTGCCTATAGACTGCATATAGATTTACGCGATATTCCGGATGATTTTATGGACTTGTTTAACACCATATTACACTTGTAAAGGGGTTGATGCCATTAAGTTATTCTGCAAATGCAAAAAATATACGATTAAAGAAAACATCAGCTATTTATAACGGGTAAATCAGTACATTAAACACGCTCTCAAACGCTTGCGCTCTTACCGAAATCGAACCCGTTATTACGTGTAATAGTTGTATTTGCAATAAATTTACACTTCACCGGTATTTACCCGTGTTATTTACAAAATTATTACCAAAACATTCCCCCCTACCCGTGTATTTGACAGGAAAAAGCGCTTTATAACTGGGAATTCGGCGAAATTTTACGCGCTTTCTGACGCCGGGTGGGTACCTCAATCCCACGTGTTATTGTGTATGAAAGTGATATTAAACATTGCTTATGGGACATTTATCAATCACTATAATTTAAGCGCAAAAACAACACAGTAAGTTTGGACATTGTCTGATATAAAATTAGTGTTGTACGAAATGGAATACGGTCAGGCTATTATAAATTAAAAAGGCTACCAATATCAGACGCTCGCGTAGGTACCGACTTCCCCGAAGTTACCGCATTTATTGGTTAACTAATATCAGTAATAATTACTCTTTTACAATAGCATTTATCAATACGTCTTTATTAAAATAATAACAAAATGGTTTTCACTTGTTTCTGACACACACAGAAACGCGATTTTTAACGGGGATTTCGTAAAGTTACACGAATTGGGTACCAAAATTCTGAATTATTTTTACATGCACACGTGACATAATACATACTTAATTATGCTTAGTTATTGCTTATATGACATTTCAAATTTTTGCAATAAAATAATGTTCTATAAAGGGGATCTCGGTAATTCTTGAAGCTTCCACTCGATCTTGTCAAGACCGCATTGCCGCGTTTGAAATGGTATAAATTTAATTTATCTAACGTATCTTTCTGGATACCAAATGCCAGAGTTGCATTAACCCTTTTTACACCGTTTTTGCCATATTTAATTTCCGTTTTTTAATCCGAACAAAATAAACGAAACTCGTTTAAAAAAATGAGATCTAGGCATTCGAGCTCGGCTTGTGTGGATTAAAAGTGTTTATTGGTGACACCACAAGAGTGCAAATGTGTAGATACCGTTACTAAGATAATATATCACATGTCACCTTCAAATAACATGTATGATGTCAATTAAGTGCACTACTATCAGAGTAATAAATCACAGCATGAATTAGGCTTCATGCTGGGTTTTATTTCTCTTTAAGTAATGCAGATGAACCTCGCTTCTGACATAGTAACTGATAAAACTATTTTAAAAAAGTGAAATATTACCGGTATGTGATGATCAGATCGATAACATAAACTATTTAAATCTGCTAGTATATCCGATAAAAATATATTATAATTGTCTTTGACAGTGTTGACGTTCAGTTGTTCGTGGTGACGACCGCATGTATTTATACATCTCTTACACTTCTTAAGATCTCTTTTCGGCTTTGGAAACGATATAAATTAAATGTCACCAACTAATCTTTCAGGATATCGATTGTCCGAGTTACATAATCCCCATTGACACCGTTTAACCATTTTTAATCGTTGTTTTAAAGAGGAAACCAAAAGAAACTCGTTGGAATAAAAGTGAACCTAAACATGTAGCTTGTCTAGAAAATGGCGGACAGGTCGTTGCTAACAAGTGCGCCCGATTAATCGATCGCTGATTGGTGGATCAATTCTAGTGGGCAGAGCGATCATAGATAAGGCGTCATGTCAATTGATTTTATTGACTTAGGTTTTGTTTTGTACGCTGTATCCGCCATATTGGAAAATTGACCCAATATTGGTTAGGTCGCAGTACACCAATATTTTGCACGTCGGGTTATGTGCTCCAGCCTGTAAAGTCGATAACGATGTGGTATTCGATACAGAATACACTGTTTCTAATTTAAACATAAACATGTCAGCGAGAAAAGTGTGTTGAAACATCGTCGTGTTTTTATAGGGTGCATGCAAAGGATAACATCCGTAGGTTGCCATTCAGGTAATTTAACATGTTTATGAAGTTTATTCATTATTTTCCTCAAAATGTCTCGAACGACGTCTGTTTAGTGAAGCGCACGGATTCACTGCGCTGAACTGCACCCATGTTTATAAAGAAGTGCATATGGACTGCCAGAGCCGCCATAGCAAAAATCATCAAAGGCTCTGGGAGTCCGTTTATATGGACTATATTTTAAGGGATCTTTTCACGGTTTGGTAAATTGACAAAATTGAAAAAAGTTGTTTCAGATTCGCAAATTTTCGTTTAAGTTTAATATGATATTTGTGAGGAAACAGTATTACTGTATATTTAAAATGGTCTTATATAGCCAATTTATGCATCTTTTGACGATTTAAAAACCTAAAAATTACAAAGCGTTGCAACGCGAAACGATTGAATAATTTGGAGAGTTCTGTTGTTGTCGTTAAATTTTGTGAAACTACGAAGATTGCTCATATAATGCATAAAATACTTCAACCAAGTATGCTTGGCAGGATAGCCGAGCGGGCTAATGCGTTTTTACTCCAGGTTTCTCAAGGACTCCGGGGGGTCACTGGTTCGAGTCCAGCTGTGACAACTTTTTTTTTCCTTTTTTAAATTTTATTCTTGATTTTTTAACTGGAGCTTTTAAGATCAAATGTTTATATTTATCAATATAAAGCATTTAATTACTTTAATTAATCAAAACATGCCAAAAACTGTGAAAAGGCCCCTTTAAATAGTGAGGTCGGACTTTTTTAAAAATGTTACAGGAGTATAGACTGTTATATATCAAATTAAAGCTCTCTGCAGCAATATGGGGCTTATTTTATCAAGATATCTTTATAAGTAATGGAGAAAATCGATTTTGAAAATCTGAAAAGTTCACAATTTTCTTTCAATTTCTGCTGATTCATGTACATACTCGAAATCTCAGTCTTCTGTTACAAGTTTGTTTTTAAATCTTAATTTGTTTCTGTAAAATGATTCCAATAAAGTTTTAACACAATCTTGGCTGAATTTGAGAACAAAAAACAAACACACAGAAATGTATTTTTACCGACAAAAATTGACATCAGGTCAGCTTCAAAACACATTTCACGGCTGATGGGTTGGCAATGCTTACTTGTTTCAAAGCATTGTCAACTTATTCAAAATTGTATATCTTATTTTTGTATACCTTAATTTTCTATATAACGATCTGCAGATCAGCTGTGTCAACATCAGAATCTAGATGGTGGTATGTATATATGGCTTCATCCCCATCGTATATAATGTTAAACCAGTCTGGGAAAGAAGGGACCTGAAATCATATATAATGAACAATTAAAAACATTTATTATGTGAAAAGCAACAGGATTATTGTTTTAATACAGCTAAGATGCTAACAAATCTTACATGAATGCATGTATTTTATTGGTTGAAATTTATGCTCTGCTTCGGTTGAAATGCAGAATGTATTATAATCATAAGTTATACTGCTGTATGTTAACAGCTTTACGACTTACAATACAGTGATTTTACAACTGCCACGCTGTAATCAATACATTAGTAAGATGGGTTAGAAGTGCTTGAAAGATAAGTTAAGTGGTTGTCAGACAACATCTGCATGCAAATACCTGTGAAATTACTTTCCCTGTGTACCACTCGGACTGGCCATCTTTAATAAATCAGTGTCTTACTCTTTTCCCTACCAAGATGTGCTTCTGAATATCATCATCTGCCACAAAAGCCTGTGTCACAAGCTCTTTCAGATTTGCAGTTAATTCATTAACAGTAAAGTCTTTGCCTTTTTTTAGAGAAATTAAACTTAGATTTGTCACTTGGAATTTGATGCAGGACATTTTTCCTGTGCTTTTAGAGCTTTGATTTTATCACTATCTTTCTTGTATGACTACAGCATATTCAGGGATCAAGCTAGACTCCAATTTTTGGGAGAAGTCACTTCTCCCTCAGCTCTGGAGAGGGAGAAGTGAGGCAGTTTAAGGGAGAAATGGATCTTTTGCGATCACAAATGGGCCATTGTGAACCATGTTCCAGGGGTTTCGCTGGCCCAAAAAAAGGTTGTTGCCACTTTTTCGCAGTGTGAAAACTGTCTGTTATTCCAACCTTATTAATATGAACAATCATTTAGGACAATTATTTAAAGAAACCTTACTACATTACATTAATGTCATTGACTGTATTATCACTTGAAAAAGTATGGTTATACATAAAAAACTATAGGTACCTTCATAAGTCATACCTTCATAAGTCTTAATAAGCTTTATTTGTATATAAATAACTTTTTTTCATCTTGATAAACAACACAGATAACTAAAATAATATAATAATGTTAACATCAATGTAACATTATGCTGCATAAATGTTTCAAAATTAACTATTTAATTTTAAACATAGAATCACAGCACTTTACATCATTTAAAAGGGAAAAAGAAAACATCAGAAAATAATGCATCTCACCTTATATTGTTAAACAGTTATATTTGGTCATTTGGACATGATATACATCAGCTTTGACAGCTTCTGTTGTTAAAACGTTTTCTGTAAGTGGAAGATGATTTCTAGGCTCAAATAAATGAATGTTTTTCACGCATATTTCTTGACAGAAAGACCCAGATAATTGCCACCATCCATTCTAGTTGCCTGAAATATCATAAAACATAGTTTTACAAACTATCAACAACAAACCAACACATAAATGTCAGTATCTTTAAATGTCCGAATTTTTAACATTTCCGAAATATAGTACAACGAGTGAATGGTATACTTTTTTATTTCCTAAATTGTTGGTTTCTTAATCAAACTTTACCTTTCCCAAAATATTATAATAATGAAACTATTAAACATAAATGGTCACAAATTCCTGTTGAAACAAGATTTCATGTGTTTTGGTGGAGAAATTGTTTTTGTTAAATGCTTTTGCCAGGCCCGTGGTATTGACAGTCACTATTAATTAAATGGTAAAGAAATAGCGGCCCTAATAATCGTTATAATTTTTTATCGTGGTGAGAGTTTGTCACAGTGTTACTTTATTTATTGCTCACTATCATAAAGGCGCCGTTCATCCGATAATAACCCCCATAAAACTTGACAATAGCAGTAAAAACACCGTTTGTAACACTTACACGCTTCAGTGATTTCACTCTGCTTGGTCAAGAGATTCCTGCGAAATACCCAAATGACGAGCGCTGTGAATGGTTGCTTATCAATTTTCAATAGGTAATTGACTACGCCAGGGGGCGGAGTTTTGTCGATTCGGTCAGTTGATTGACTTTGGCGTGTATTCAGTAATAAACATAAGACACTTAGATAGCGCTGCGGATATGATAATTGCCAGATTTTAGGGGGAAGTGATATCGCCGGTGCTTTTGATCCGGGCGATTAAAGGGAAGCCACGGCGATATAATCGCCCAAATCGCCCAGTTGCTTGATCCCTGATATTGTCAACCTCTGATTCACTTTGCCATAAACCATAATTATGCCCCCCTTCGAAGAAGAGGGGGTATATTGCTTTGCTCATGTCGGTCGGTAGGTAGGTAGGTCGGTCGGTCCGTCCACCAGGTGGTTTCCGGATGATAACTCAAGAACGCTTGGGGCTAGGATCATGAAACTTCATAGGTACATTGATCATGACTCGCAGATGACCCCTATTGATTTTGAGGTCACTAGGTCAAAGGTCAAGGTCACAGGTGAAGGTCACAGTTACTGGAAATAGGCATTATAAATTTATAAGGATTTAGCATGGTTCAAACAAGGGAAACAACTACAGTTTATGCATGTTCTTTTTATTACAGATTTGCCTCCCTTTAATTCATTCAAAATCTCATTTTACAGCAGAGATTCCAAATCTGACCTGTAAATGAGCCCCATATTTACTGCCAGTGCTAGGTTACCTTTTCCCATTTGATCATTCTTAAGTATTGGTATTGTAATGCTGCTACTGCTTCTGCTACTGCTACTACTACTACTACTACTACTTCTACTTCTACTACTACTACTACTACTACTACTACTACTACTACTACTACTACTACTACTACTACTACTGCATTTGCCTCCCTTGTAATATATTTAAATTTTACCAAATGTAAGGCTAACTGCATTTTTGTAATGCATACTACTACTACTACTACTACTACTACTACTACTACTACTACTACTACTACTACTACTACTACTGCTGCTGCTGCTGCTACTGCAGCTGCTGCTGCTGCTGCTGCTACTACTACTACTACTACTTCTACTACTACTACTACTACTACTTCTACTATTACTACTACTACTTCTACTACTACTACTACTACTACTACTACTACTACTACTACTACTATTACTCTACTACTGCTACTGCTACGACTACTACTGCTATTACTACTTCTACTGCTACTACTACTGCTACTACTGCTACTACTACTTCTACTACTACTACTACTACTACTACTACTACTACTACTACTACTACTACTACTACTACTACTATTATTTACTATATAGCCTTGCATCATGCATAGATTAGTGTACAAGTAGTACTGCTTTGTACGTTGTTAAATATTATATGTTAAAGAATAAAAGAAACTTAAATGGGTGGATTTGGTCAGCTGTATCGGGAGGAGGAGGCTGAATATGTCCTGAAATTAGTCAGTGAAAACCAAGATTTGGTCAGGGACAAGTCAGTGAAAAGTCAGGGAATTTTATTTCATCAGGTGGGTGGCAACCCAGATAAACTACATAGCAACTTCATATTTTGCTTACTGGGGGGGGGCATTGTATTTCTCAAAGAAATCTTGTTGATTATGTCCTTTGTGTATTCTTCTTGCTGTCTAAGTTTTTCCTGTCTCGCAGCTTCTTTTTTACGAATCTGTTCGGCAACTGCAATTCTCCTTTGCTCTTCAATTTCACTCAACCTGCGTTTATAATTCTGGCGCATTTTTTTCACAGATTTTTAAGCCTTCTTAATCAACTCATGGTTTTCTTTTTCATTTCTAGAGTTCAACCAGTCAACACTTTTATTATTTAAGAACATGATGCAAGCTTCTGCAGCAAGTGTACTCATATTGGGTTTTGTGCGCAACAGATGATCCAGCTGTCCAAAGACGCTTTCAGGATAACATGATGTTTTTGGAGCATTCTTAACTTTATCTTTCATTTCATCCGAGAGACCAGTTAACTTCCCTCCAGGTTATTAGTCTACAAAGAGTTTTTTACTGACTGTACACAAGGTTGGAAGTAATACCTGCAGAAATACCACGACTATGATGTCATACTGGTCCGCAGTCACAAGCGAATTGTAAATTTCATCTTTTTCAATGTATGTATTATCACCAAAAACATAAGTTCTCCATTCATAAATGACTGGATATTTTTTGAGGAGTCATCGAGAAATGTGACAAGCTGAAGATACTTCACATTCATATCAGTTATCAAGATATCTTTATCTTCTAATACAGTCCACAATGGACATGTCACAAGTTTGCTTATCAAGCCAATGACATGTTGCCTTTACTCCAGCAACAAACTCTGGTGTTTTCAGATCAAACAACACAGATTGTAACAATTTGTTGGCAGCACCACACTTTTCTAAGAAGTCCTTCATTACTGAGTGGAGGAAGAACACAGCAGCTGCATTTGAAAAGAGTATGTTGAACCCAGTTCCCCTGTAAGACTTTAATGGCACATTACGCATTCCATGTTCCTGTAAGAACTCTGATGCAAATGTTTTAAAATGGCCTTGACACCTGCTTTTTTCATCTCCTCCTGACCCAACTCCAAAAGCCTTTGAAGCAGTGCAAACTAAACGACATACCCTTGGATCAGAATCAAAATCTCTCTTGCTGTAAGTTGGTGTCTCCCCATCAAATATATTAACTTCAGTTTCTTTAATACTAGATCTGGATGCCTCAGCAAAATTCACTAGTGCATGAAGGCCACAGAAGAAGTTGCACATGCTTTCCAGAGAGGATTTCTTGGCTTCACTAAATTGATCGTAATTTTGGCAAGTTAGAGGTAGTACTTCTTTTCTGAAGTCATACAGAAGACTTTTGAATTTCACTTCAGTTGCAGCTCGATCTGACAAAGTGGCAACAATATGGCTCACTATCTTTCGTGAAGTTTCACTGCCTTCTTCGGAGCTCTTCTCATCACGATCTCGCAGTATCTGTTTGAAGACTTTCAGTGTGTCTGACGCAGATTTTGTTTCTATATCTCTAAGTCCCAATACCCATAATGTGCCTTTAGAGTCTGCCGCTTCATATCCCATGAATTTGGATGAAAACTGTGATGTTTCGTCAGTCAACAGTACTGTACTTGTGTCTTTAGAGAACACTTCACATAACTGAACATGAGCAATGTATAGTCCCTGAAGACTCATCTCCAACACTGTAGACCTACAAGGTAATTTATTAGCTGTCAAATCAACTAACCTTAACACTGTTTTAATAACTGAAGATACTTTTGATGCACTGACTTGTAGTTGTAACATCTCGTATACACACTTTTCAGTTTACTTGTGTATGTTTTACTTTGTTCATCAAATAATTCTACCTGACCATTGTCTAGTTTATTGTCATTGAGTAAGTCCTGTAAATATTGAACACTTTCATGCAAATCAGCAATTTCCTTTTCCTGCAGCTGGTTTTCTAAAAATGCTATTCTACTTCTACTTTCATCACAACATTCTCCATTAGAATTTGTCTCTAAAATTCTAGCTTTTGTTGCATTATATTTTTCTCGTGCAGCAGTTCTTTTGAATAGCTTTTTACAAGCATGCAACTTTTGCTCTTTTAAATTTAATTTAACCTCGGAACCCGCTACTTTGTCTTTTAGGTCACTCACTTCATGTACCATTTGTTGATTTTCATCGCACAGTTCAAGTGATTGTCTCTTAATTTCTCTGAAAGAAAAGTTTATGTCTAAATTTTCTGAGCTAGCCACTTCTGGGTTGCATTTTCTGCTATCATGTTTAGGGAAAACATAGCACTCATTCAAAAAGTTTTCATATCTGGAATCACCTGATGTAATGGCAGACCTCTTCACATTTTTGGCCTCTACATCCAGTTTCTGAACAGATAATTCATATTCTCTATATGATGGTTGTTCATTACACAGTTTATTGGACTCAATCAAAAATACAACACAATTACTTTTACCATGCGTTTTATGACAGTTTTACACATCCTGATTAGTGACCTGTGTTGCCATTTTCACTTGTTGCTAGGAAGTAAGTAAGTTAGTAAGTTAGTGTAAATTAGTAAGAAAAGTCTGTGTAAATGAATTACATGCAAGGTAAGTAGTGGTTACATCATCATCAGTAAACTGGGTATCCTGATTTTTATATTCAACAACACGTTCAGTAGTGGCCGAGATCACATTTTCAATGAAAACACTTGCTAATGGGGTATGGCTAAACTGCGTCTCAGCTGCCTTACACAATTCACCACTTTCAATGGTCTGAATATCTCTGTCTATGAGCAGAGGTGACGTCTCTTCAACTAGTGTGTTTTCAAGAAAATATTAATAGCACGTGGATAAGGGTACATGAGAAAGAGTCTTGTTAAAAAAAATGAAGAGTACTTTCTTCCTTCACAAGTGTGCAATCAGTCTGTGTAGTGATGCTTCTAGCTATCTCTATGACCTGCAACAACTAAGCATTCTAAAAAGCATGCAAAGCAATCTATCTAAGCACTGCCATACAGTCATTGGAATCTTTTAAATATACTGTGCTGTACACGACATGTCTCCATTTAAGTGCGAATCTGCTATCCTTCATATTTTAATTTAGGCTTTAATGTCCAAAAGTATACAATAACCAACAAATAATTTTAAAGAAATTTCCAATGACCGTATGAATAGGTGTTTAGGAGAAAGAAGAAAAAGCGGGGATGTTAGAAGTAAAAGCAGTGATGTTATTACAAAGATTGATCTACCACAACACCAAGAATCAGTTATTTTATACGACACACAATGATAGAATAGATTTTCTGGTTATATATATGCAGTATTATACGCAAGCAGAAACACACTATACTGGTTATTTTATACGACACACAATAATAGAATAGGTCACTCATTCTACGTGAAAGGGTACATATAAGAATATAGTAACACCAAAAACATTAGTCTTCAAGAAAATAACTTGATTAACTTTATTCAAAGGAACAACATTCAAACATTTCAAAATCATGTCGGGTGTACCCAAAGAGGACCTGATTTGAACTACATGGTAACATGAACAAAGCATGGTAAAATAAGGTGTCAAATACGTTACAAATCTATTAGATTCAATATTTGGGATAACATTTAAAAAATTTACAGTCTCTGTTGAATTTTCTAAACAGCAAGGCAAGTTAAAAGCATGACAAACTACAATTGGGATCAAAATACGTACCATATTAAGTCGCCCTTGGTTACAAATTTCCAACTATACGATTTTTACGCTTGAGAAAATTTACGTTCTGTTCCAATATTAAAAACAAGCTGAATTTAGGGAAAATGATAGATGAAGTTATCTGAAAATATTTATTTATACTCTAGCTGCATGATGTATCAAGAGGTTTTTACAGGCACGTCAAAGATGTGTAATTGTTAAGTTGAAAATGAACAGAAGGAAATGTAACGCATTTGACACCAAGATATAATAAAGTACAAAACCCAAAATGTCATAAACAAAAAAAAACGTAGGTTTAAGGTACTGATATTTAAAAAACATTTAAAGTATTAATGAAACATGAATACAAAATAATTTGCATGAAAGTACATGTATTCTAACAAACATTTTTGACAAAAATGTCCATTGCTTATCTGAGCGATTACAGTGCTTTAAACCAGACATCTTGCTTTACTTAGAAATATAATTATCAAATCTAACGTTGTACATGTAGATGATGACAGACTAAACATATCTATCCATGATAAAAAAGAACAACATAGTTGATCAAAACAAGATCAAAACAAGAACATGGTTGCCCGTAACGTATCTTACAAAACTGCCTTTTGAAACAGAACCTCAATTTTATCAATATCTTGTTGATTTATCGAGAACTGACGTCTACTTTTACACAAAAGCAAGGGTTATATTGTGCAAAGTATATTGTTAATGTCCAGCCATAGCTTATCATCCTTTCGTGGCCATTGAAAGCATATTTTTGTCTGTTTGGTCTTAGCTTCCGTCAGGAATGTAATGTGAACAGTTTCGTCGCTTCTGTCAACTTCTTCAACTTGGCCGACGTACCATTTCTTTTCATAAACAGCTGCAACAGTAACATACCAGCTTTGTCGCTTCAATATCAAGTCTCTTTTCGTTATCTATTTCTTCTGCTGAACATTAAGGCATGGCTACTTCAACAGCTGCAACATACATACCAGCTTTTGTCGCTTCAATATCAAGTCTCTTCTCATTATCTATTTCTTCTGCTGAACATTGAGGCTTGGCTACTTCAACACCTTTGCTTGTTTTACATATCCACTTGTACAGTAGCATGATGTTTCAGAACTATATATGTTATCTTCTGCAACAAGGACAGCGTGAAGTTTCATCGTTCCAGGAATCAGCTTGGCACTCATCTGAGCAATTGACATGATGCCTTATCTATGATCGCTCCGCCCACTAGAATTGATCCACCAATCAGCGATCAATTAATCGGGCGCACTCGTTAGCAACGAACTGTCGGCCATTTTCTAGACAAGCTACATGCTTAGGTTCACTTTTATTCCAACAAGTTTCTTTTGTTTTCCTCTTTAAAAAACGATTAAAAATGGTTAAACGGTGTCAATGGGGATTATGTAACTAGGACAATTGATATCATGAAAGATTAGTTGGTGACATTTAATTTATATCGTTTCCAGAGCCGAAAAGAGATCTTGAGAAGTGTAAGAGATGTATAAATACATGCGGTCGTCACCACGAACAACTGAACGTCAACACTGTCAAAGACAATTATAATATATTTTTATCGGATATCCTAGCAGATTTAAATAGTTTATGTTATTGATCTGATTA
This sequence comes from Dreissena polymorpha, assembly GCF_020536995.1. Lineage (NCBI taxonomy): Eukaryota > Metazoa > Mollusca > Bivalvia > Myida > Dreissenidae > Dreissena > Dreissena polymorpha. The sequence goes on along the minus strand of NC_068355.1, from coordinate 81,549,766 downwards.
TCACATAATATTTCACTTTTAAAAAATAGTTTTATCAGTTACTAGGTCAGAAGCGAGGTTCATCTGCATTACTTAAAGAGAAATAAAACCCAGCATGAAGCCTAATTCATGCTGTGATTTATTACTCTGATAGTAGTGCACTTAATTGACATCATACATGTTATTTGAAGGTGACATGTGATATATTATCTTAGTAACAGTATCTACACATTTGCACTCATCTAGTTTATGTTATCGATCTGATCATCACATAATATTTCACTTTTTTTAAATAGTTTTTTTATCAGTTACTAGGTCAGAAGCGAGGTTCATCTGCATTACTTAAAGAGAAATAAAACCCAGCATGAAGCCTAATTCATGCTGTGATTTATTACTCTGATAGTAGTGCACTTAATTGACATCATACATGTTATTTGAAGGTGACATGTGATATATTATCTTATTAACGGTATCTACACATTTGCACTCATGTGGTGTCACCAATAAATGCTTTTAATCCACACTAGGAGCTCGAATGCCTAGATCTCATTTTTTAAACGAGTTTCGTTTATTTTGTTAGGATTAAAAAACGGAAATTAAATATGGCAAAAACGGTGTAAAAAGGGTTAATGCAACTCTGACATCCAGAAAGATAAGTTAGATTAATTAAATTTATACCATTTCCAACGCGGCAATGCGGTCTTGACAAGAGCGAGTGGAAGCTTCAAGAATTACCGAGATCCCCTTTATAGAACATTAATTTATTTCACAAACTTGAAATGTCATATAAGCAATAACTAAGCATTATTAAGTATGTATTATGTCACGTGTGCATGTAAAATAATTGAGAATTTTGGTACCCAATTCGTGTAACTTTACGAAATCCCCGTTAAAAATCGCGTTTCTGTGTGTGTCAGAAACAAGTGAAAACCATTTTGTTATTATTTTAATAAAGACTTATCGATAAATGCTATTGTAAAAGAGTTATTATTACTGATATTAGTTAACCAATAAATGCGGTAACTTCGAGGAAGTCGGTACCTGCGCGAGCGTCTGATATTGGTAGCCTTATTAATTTATAATAGCCTGACCGTATTCCATTTCGTACAACGCTTATTTTATATCAGACAATGTCCAAACTTACTGTGTTGTTTTTGCGCTTTAAATTATAGTGATTGATAAATGTCCCATAAGCAATGTTTAATATGATTAATATCACTTTTATACGCAATAACATGTGGGGTTGAGGTACCCACCCGGCGTCAGAAAGCGCGTAAAACTTCACCGAATTCCCAGTTAAAAACAGCTATTTCGTGACAAATACATGGGTAGGGAGAATGTTTCGGTAATAATTTTGTTAATAACACTGGTAAATACCGGTGAAGTGTTAATTTATTGCAAATACCACCATAACACATAATAACGAGTTCGATTTCGGTAAGCGCGCAAGCGTTTGAGAGCGTGTTTAATGTACCGATTTACCCGTTATAAATAGCTGATGTTCTCTTTAATCGTATATTTTTTGCATTTGCAGAATAACTCAATGGCATCAACCCCTTTACAAGTGAAATATGGTGTTAAACAAGTCCATAAAATCATCTGGAATATCGCGTAAATCTATATGCAGTCTATAGGCAAAGAAGCCATTTTGGTGTTAGCTTGTCTAGGTTTTCTTCCCGCTGAGCCACGTGATTAAGTGGGCGGAGCGATCACTGATAAGGCGTCATGTCAATTCTAGCAGATGTTGTTTCATATTCATCTTGGGTATAAGCTCTATAATTGATAGACTTCTGATTTTCAGCATCCCAAGTATAAAAATCAGCATCTTGAATACAAGCTTTCCCTTGTTTGATAGCATCAGACGCTTGGCGCTTGGCAATTCCACCCAGGCCATCACATGACCCTTTCTCATGGCCAGATTTGAAAAAGTTCCATCGCGCTTTGTAGCCATAAAGTGAACCAAACTGCAAGAGCTCATGGAATATGTATTTATTCCGATAATGGGACGATAGACTATCTGTCCAGAAGTGAAGAGTGTCAGCTTGAGGGAACATATTCTTGAGATCGCCAACCAGTTTTTTAATAATTGTGAAGACCGCTTTGGAATTGTGGTGATTAACATCAGACACAAAGATGAAATTCTTGTTTGTGACATCTTGCCCACTCCTGTGGTAGACCACTATCAGATGTTAAGTGACACTAGTGGCATTGAAGTAAGTACTTTGGATCTCATTCATGACACCACAAGTGTAATTTTCAGCAAAATCCATTTGTATAGCCAGATGTGCATAAGGTTAGTTTGATTTCAATTCTGGAAGTGCAGCGTATTGGGCCTTAACACAAGCGGCGTGCATCAGAAACTGATCATATTTTGGATCTTTTTTTCAGTGAATTCTTTTTTCGACTTCTGAAAATTAACAACTTTCATTTTCTTCTTTCCATCAACCTGGACCCTTTGCCATTCTGTGTATTCCACCGGTTTGTCATCTTCGAACATGACCAAGCATACCTTTAATATCTTCAAGTGTGACAGACTTACTGGCAGACTCTGCACTTTGAGTAACTTTGATGTTATTATTTCTCAGACATTTCAGTTTCATAGAGATGTTTGGTGCATAAACAAGTGTTTCTTGATATAAAAGATGTCAGCTTGATATACTTTGGGCGAAGTCTGCAGAATAAGGAGAATGAAATTTTCATGTTAGGGTTCTCTGATCTGAACTTCTCATATATGTTGACCAAGTAGTCAGACAACACTCGAGTTTGGTATGTCTCTTTTTCATGTTTTGTTTCATCTTTCTTTCCAGGTAACTGCACACTAACGGCATCTTTCCAGGAACTTCATCACCCTAAATTTTAATTTAATGCTTCGAATCTTAGGTTTCCTTTTCTATGCAAAATCTATCTGTTTATTCTCATTCGTAATTTGGGCTTTTATATTCTTGCGGCTGATTCCAGTTTCAACTTGAAGAGTTCTACTACATTGGTACTTTTTCAAGATTTTCCCACTAACAATTCTCACCAATATTTTCTTCCGTCTTTCATCTTTGTTCTCCTGTCTGGTGCGTTTTACTTCTGCTGTCAAAACATTAGCCAAGAGAAATTTTCTTCGCATAGCTCTCTTGGTTTTTGGAGATGCTCTGATTTGCTTCAATTCTATCTTGGTTTTTTATCTAGGCGTCAACTGGGGTTTTGGGATATTACTTTGGCTTGCATCACCTGATTCTGTATCATTATTAGCATTATCCAGCTTGTTTTTTGCTCAGTTGGTACTTTTTCTTCCATTTTGCAACTGACTTTTGATGATCATGAATGGATTTCTTCAAACTTTGGATCTCGTTTCTTGCCTTCACTAAGGCTTTGTTCGCTCTTTGTTTCCCAGGGAAAGCCATCCTAACCAGAAGTTGAGAATTGCTTGACCTAGATGATCTTGATTCTTGAATCACAGTGCTGCTTGTTACAGAGTTGGCTGATATGCAAGGTGATTGTTCTGTATCACTTATAATCGTAATATCAATATGACTTTTTAGCTTTTGTCTCTCACGAAATTTCATGGCATACATGTAGTACCGATTTCTCATACGTCTGGTTTCTTGTTCATTCTTAGGCAGGGAACTAATCTTCCGTCTGTTAGATTTTGCTCTTTCTCTCTCTTTGCAAATACTGGGTATCAATTTTCTTCTTTCTTTCTCTGTATTCTTTCTGACGCTCGGCTGGTGTTTTGGCCATTTTCTGAAATTATAGCGACATCATTGTGGAATTTAGCAGCAATTGTATTTGTTTTATCAGTAAAATTGTGCATTTCTTACTTATTGCTCTTCATATTTACAGAAAATTGAAAACTAGTAAGATATGTTATGAAAAAGTCAGATATTTATGTCAAGTTTATTGTACATTAAACATTGTACTAAACGTTTGTTTAACTTCAACCATGGGAGTGTGATAACATGAACAAACACGAATTACATTGTACCAATTAATGCGAAGAAACATTAATGAGATCGAGTATATTGACGCATAAAAAACTAGATAAGGTACGCTATATTTAATAAGATACGTTATGGTTCTATCCGAGCACTATTCACCTTTGTTGTACCCGAGCTATTCATAATATGACCCCTTTCAATTGGTTCAATGCATGTACTTTATGATAAAACAAAAAAATGACCTGCACCAGGACGTTTAAATCAATTTTACTTACCTCTGTTGTTTTTTTCACAATTTCAAATTTCCTGCTATTCAAACTTTTTGAACGTATGCATAAAGAACGACCGCATGCTTCCGCCTGATGTTGGTGGTAAGATTTAATGCGCATGACAGATCTGTACTCGATTCTAAGTGTAGGTGACTTTTCCGTTTAATCGATCAGACGTATCTTATTTCAACGTATCTTATGTACCAAACATATGGACGGCTGGCAACAAGTGTATATGTATCGCTGAAATGTAAGGTTACGCTATCAAACACTGTCATAACTTCAGTGATCAAATTTTGGTCTGGTTATACACTTCCAATGCGTTTTTCTAGTGATATGGCTTCAAAACTTCGTCATGTATCTTATGAAAACATTTTAATAATCTACCTGTCTCAAAATCATTGCAGAAAGAATTGTATGTGAAAAACTTATTTTGGGAGAATGGCCTGTTTTTAAGATAAGGGTTCTCTTATAGTCATGAAAACATGTTTTGTTGTACAAAAGACACATTTCTCTATTGTGTAGATTGGGGTTGATGATGCATAACGTACCTTATCTGAAAATCAGGGACAGTCATATCTTCGAGGCAGCAACAAAATATAAACATTCCCCACCTTCAATCAACATTATTTGAGCTCTCGATTATGTTATTTATGTAGTACATACAAATAAAATATTTTGGAAGCCTTTATTTAACAGGAATAAGGCAACAAACTGCAGTACTATGAATAGTGACAGACAGAAATAGTCACATACGTCACATTGTTGCTCCAACGGATGTAAAGCCATGCAATGACCGAAGCTTGTAGGTACCAATCTTATCAAAAGTACATATGGAGTCAGCAAAATGATGAAGTTTGCGTTCGTTTTTCTATCAATACTGTCTTTAATTGACCTGGGACAGGCAAAAAACATAATTGCTCAAACTATTGTAGAATGAGTGAGGTTCTCTGGTTATATATATGCAGTATTATACACAAGCAAGAACACACTACTGGTTATTTTATACGACACACAATGATAGAATAGGTTCTCTGGTTATATATATGCAGTATTATACGCAAGCAGAAACACACTACTGGTTATGTTATACGACACACAATGATAGAATAGGTTCTCTGGTTATATACATGCAGTTTTATATGCAAGCAGAAACACACTACTTATTATGCATGAATGTGATAAGATTTGTGCAAAAAAAAAATCTTCAAATTTCTTTTTATGCATATTTATTTAGACCACATGAACGGTTTCAGTGATACTTAACAAAGGAAAGATATATATTTTGTTTTAGCAGTAAAAATACATTTGTCGGGCCAGATCGATGTTTTTTGAAACAAAGTTAACCCCACTTTCAAACCAGTACTGCCTGAAATTCATGTAATGGAAGCTTATAACAAATCTAATTGTTCACACTGATGCATTTTGTAAGCATTAGTAAAAACAAGCACAAAAAATTAATGAGCATTTATCGTGTCTGGTGAAAGTGTTGTCGATGTCAGAGAATCTGATGTCACTTCTTCGGGCGGAACTGTTGAGGCCCGTGACGATGTCACACTCGCATGAGCCATGCCATATTCTAATTCAAATCTGCAACAACATAAAAATTTATATAAAAACGGCCGATACAGTCAATTTACAATAACATTTTGTGATATCAGCCAAAACTGGGCATAATCTGCATTAATCATAAATCTACAGGGCTTAGTATATATAAGATTTGTGATTATACACATACACAACTATATCAATCACTAGATATTACGAGTTGCCTGCCGATGATTTAGCGTCTTTGACAACATCGCGAAAACATGTGACGGAACAAACAATATATTACTTCCGGTTTGACATGACCTAATTTTAAAGGCCTGCCCGGGCCTGCCCCTCGACTTATCTGTTGTTTTAAACCATTAATTTGTAGTTTAGGGACTGTTAATACTTCCACAGCTTTTGCCGGCTTTCGTATTAAGTTTTTACCATATTGTGGACCTTGTAAAATTTTACCAATTTTTCGGAGGTCATAATGGCGCTTTTTTCTGGAAAAAACGTGTTTTGATAATTCAGTGTCAAGTGGGCGCTTTCTTCTTTGCACACAGCACAAAAGCTTGACAATTGGTCAAATAAGTGTCACGTTACAGCCATTTCAAGAAAGCACCTATCACATGACTTTCAAGATGGCAGCACCCATTAAAAAAAACAAAAAACGGAAGAGCCAGTTTTTGTTCATCGATATATAATCGATACGCGATCAATATACATAAAGAAACGATACTTACATGATAAAATAAGCATTGTTTTAGCTGTCCATTCAATTTAAATGTTTTAAATACACTTTTTTGCAGTAGAAATCTTATTTTAACTAACACTGGTATTTCCATTGAGTCAGAAGGGGATTTCAAGATGGCGGAAAAGTCCGACGTCACTAATTTAAATACATAAGTTTAAAATTTTGACAGTAGTTCTTGAATGCCCTAAGCTTTTATGAGTGCATACGTACAGCTAAAAGCTCTTCCTGATAAAAAAAATTCCATAAACAAAATAAGTCTCAATTTTGTCTATAAAATCGATTTCAATTAACCTAATATCTTTTAACAAACGCAATAACTGTTAACATCAACATCAATTAGCGTGTTTATGTAGATACTCAAAACAAAAAGTTGATAAAAACCATAATCAAAACAAAAGCAGAAGTTTTGAATTGTCAATGCAATCTAACTAAGGTTCCAAAGACATATGGTTTAGCCTGATTGGTTGATTAGACACATAATCTATCTTGCCGAAGATTCAAAGAAAGTCTATGTATAGGGAGTGCCTGTTCCTGCAAAACACAACTCATCCAACTGGTAGATGACCTTGCGAGAACCCTTGTTGCAGGCCAGCAGTCAGATCTTATTCTTCTGGACTTAAGCAAGGCTTTTGATAAAGTCAGCCATTCTAAACTTCACTATAAACTTCATGAACATGGTATCAGAGGCTGTACTCTTGACTGGATCCGTTCCGTCTTAAAAGGTCGAACTCAAGTTGTCGTTCTGGAGAGCAAGAAATCTGATGAAGTTCCTGTGACATCTGGTGTGCCCCAAGGCTCTGTCCTAGGCCCCCTCTTATTTCTCCTCTATATAAACAACCATGTAAGATCCCAAGTCTGTCTTTTCGCTGATGACACTGCTTTCTACCTCACGATCAACAACCTAAATGATTGCAATCACTTACAGCATGATCTTAATACCTTGGAACATTGGAAAAAACAAATGGGAAATGCATTTTCACCCCAGTAAATGCCAAGTCCTTAATATAACTCGAAACAAAAATAAATTCAAACATAACTAAAAATGGCGCGGCAGAGGCAGACGTGTATCCCCACGCCGCATGTTTGACCCAGGGGCGCCCCAGGGTTGGAAATGGGGCCATGCATAGTTGAGATTGACCGTATTGTCATAAAGAGAAGTTCAGTATCAATAAGAAGTGAATCAGTGTAGAAATGAAGAAGTTATAGTAAAAGGCAATTTTGGGTGGGTGTGGCCTATGTGGGTGGAGCGCCTCAGGGTTGGTTATGGGGCCATGCATAGTTGAGATTGACCGTATTGTCATGCATAGTTGAGATTGACCGTATTGTCATAAGAGAATTTCAGTATCAATTTGAAGTGAATCTGTGTAGAAATGAAGAAATTATATTAAAAGGCAATTTTGGGGGGGTGTGGTCTATGTGGGCGGGGCGCCCCAGGGTTGGTAATGGGCCCATGCATAGTTGAGATTGACCGTATTGTCATAAGAGAGGTTCAGTATCAATTTGACCAACTGTAAAGCATAGGGCTACCAAATTTGGTATTTAGTGACATGTAATAGTTCTCTTCTTTGTTCAAATTATGCCTCTGGGGTCAAATTTGAAACTGCCATGGGGGTCACAAAATTGAATATATGCTTATAAAGTGCTTATTTTGTTTAAACTTTAAAAATCTACTTGTCCTTATCCATTGGGCCTAGGGCTACCAAATTTGGTATGTAGTGACATCTTAATATATATAGTCCTCTACCAAGTTTGTTCAAATTATGCCCTTGGGGTCAAGTTTGACCCTGCCCAGAGGGTCACAAAATTGAACATATGCTTATATAGACCTATTTTGTGAAAACTTTAAAAACCCTCTTGTCCATAACTGTATGGCATGAGGCTACCAAATTTGGTACCGTACATTCGCGGCCATAAGTCTACCTCGGCCATAAGTCGAGGGGTATAATGTGGCTAGAAAAACTTGGTTTTTTGCCTTGACTCTGCCATAAGTCGGGGGGTAAATTTCTTCAATATCTCGGACATGTTTAAGTGACGTTTTAGTCATGGTTCTGAGGGCTTTTGTACCGGCAGTTGACATTTTTTGGGATATTAATAATAAAAATATATTTAAAATGAAACATTCAACGTTTCAATTATTTATTATCACGAAAAATATATTTTATTGTTCAAAATCATAATAACATATCATTCATTATTTCGAACTTAATATATACTTCACAAATCAAAATTATTATCCCATTTAACGTAATAACTGTCAGCGTTTATATTATGAGCATATATTTTTGTATTCAAATGTTAGTGCTATTGATGTGAAAATTCGGTAAAATCTTGAACGCAGAAATTCATTATATGGTCAAAATAATTGTAACTTGCTCACAAATAATCAACAACGCTTTCGCCATTATGCGTGAAACACGAGAATTTACCAACACTCGCATCGCTCGCTATTCGACTGTTACATATTCGTAAATCACGAGATACCCGAGGAATATTTTCTGCATACTGGAAAAACGTCTTTTCTAATAATACTTAGCAGATAATCGAAAGTAATTGTGTATTTTATATGTCCAATTACACTTTTTAATAATCCAGGGTGAGTGCGTAATATTATTATAATCAAACAATGAATGAAATCTTCACTCAGATAAGATCTATATATTTACGAAACGATTATGCATTAATTGTGGGACAGTTGTGAATAAATCAACGAAACCACACCTTCATCCAATCAAAAAATATACAATGTGAAGTTGAACAATAGCGATTGGTTAAAGGCGTATCCAACAATCGAGTAATTATTTTTGATTGGTCAGAAGTAGTGTGCAGCAGAACCGTTGTGCATATCATTAACGGATAACTATTTTAGGCGTGACGCAATTATAGACAAATGATCGAAAGGATGCCAACACTACACTTTACACTTTGATCTTAGTCAAAAGGCCGAGAAGCGATAATTGGTGGCATAAAGACATCTGCACCTGTTGACAGTTTGTATTTACACGGATTAACTTTAAATGGGTACAAGTGTCAGCAGTCGATTTTCTATTGTTCTTAGAAGACAACGGACGATGTATCGATAGACAAATTGCTATTTTTATTTTTCGCCACTTTACCGTATTTCACAAATGTTTAATATTTTCGAAGTTATTTTTACATGTTTTTATTTGGAATTATTACGAAGATTATTGCATTAAAAACCAATGTAAACATGAGTATTTTATTATCGGCGGACATTTAAGTAAAAGACGAGTCGGCCTTACCGTAAACAGTCATTATTCTTCCGCTTTGGAGATTTATTACTTAAAAAAAAAGGCACAGAAATATGTTTATTTTTTATTTTTATTTAGTACCTCATCCATAAGTCGAGTTGACTTTTAAAGTCAATTTTGGGAGCGTTTTTAGGTCGACTTATGGCCGCAAATTTACGGTATGTAGTGACATGTAATAGTTCTCGTCTTAGTTTGTTCAAATTATGCCCCTGGGATCAAATTTGAAACTGCCCCGGGCAGCGCTTCCGTTAGTGGAGGTCCGGGCGTAAATTACGCCCGAAAACGGCAGTCGTACGTCCATTATACAAATGATGGAAGTCCCTTGGACAATCTGTCAAGCACTTTTTGGTTACATCATAAATAGCTTGGTGTCCAACATTTTGTGAATTTTAAGCTGGTGTGTTTACCACAAAATTTTAGTTCAGTGCTGAGTTTGTGGAAAGTCCTACAATTTAATAAATTGAACAAAAAATATTGTTAAGGCATTTTGCAAAAACAGACAATTTATATTGGTTAAAAGTCAGTGATGTAACGCTGGACACTTTGTATTAAATGTTTGAAAAAAGCAAAAACAAAAACAGTATTTTGTAAAATGAACCAACTTCAGCTTCTTTCTAAGCATCATTCTGCATTAATGCAGTACAGTTTTAAATGTTTTTTATGTACAGTGGCAAGAGTTGTCCAACTCTAGTCTCCATGATGTAATTGGACACTAAAACATACTTGTTTCAATCATAATTATTTTATTTGAGCAAAATCAGTACATTTAATGGCACACTTCAGCACTATTTATTTCCTGCCTATTTATTTAATACACTTTGATAGCTGAAAAGCCAGATATACATGTTTTCAAACACTTCAAGATGTAACACAAGACACCGACAGAATAATTGTGGATTTAATAAATTCCTATTGTGTGATATATAACATGTTGGTGATGAATAGCTGTATATCCTTGCATATGCATCTCTTTATCCTTCTGTATGCACCCACTGGCTGTAATTAGTCACCCTATAAATATATAAATTTTATGACCTATCATTGACACACAAAATGAATGAAAAATCTGATGTCCAAGTTACATCCAAGCAAGTTTTTAAAGTTATTATATGTTAGAGCTGTCTTGCTAAAATAAATACAGTATAAATAAAATAAATGTCTTAATAAAATTTCAATTATCTCTTCCAATTTATTCTATCCTGGTATTAAACAACAAAGTTGACAAATTCTCAGAAAAGCATGTCAGGTATTGTGGGTGGGGTACTTCCATATCAAATAACAGGAGTTTCCTTTTAATCTTGGATATTTTCAAGTTGTATTCAAATTGCATTGAAATTGAAATACTTAAAAAATCATAGTTATCCCCACGCTTTTTGAAAAAAAGGTGGGGATATTGTGGTTATCTCCGCCGTCCGTCCGTCCGTCCGTCCGTCCGTCCGTCCGTCCGTCCGTCTGTCTGTCTGTCTGTCTGTCTGTCCGTCCGTCCTGGCCACTATCTCCTCCTACACTAAAAGCACTAGAACCTTGAAACTTACACACATGGTAGCTATGAGCATATGTGCGAACCTGCATTATTTGGAATTTTGATCTGACCCCTGGGTCAAAAGTTATAGTGGTTGGGGTGGGGCCGCGTCAGAAATTATCACTCATTTTTTTAGGTTATTTTACATTTACTTCTTTATTTCTACACCGATTCACTTCAAATTGATACTGGACCTCTCTTATGACAATACGGTCAATCTCAACCATGCATGGCCCCATTCCCAACCCTGGGGCGCCCCACCCACATAGGCCACACCCACCAAAAATTTACATTTACTATAATTTTTTCATTTCTACACGGATTCACTTCAAATTGATACTGAACTTTTGTTATGACATTAGGGTCAATCTCAACTATGCATGGCCCCAATCCCAACCCTGGGGCGCCCGCCCACATAGGCCACACCCACCAAAAAATTCCATTTACTATAATTTTTTCATTTCTACACGGATTCACTTCAAATTGATACTGAACTTCTCTTATGACATTAGGGTCAATCTCAACTATGCATGGCCCCATAACCAACCCTGGGGCCCCGCCCACATAGACCACACCCACCCAAAATTGCCTTTACTATAATTTCTTCATTTCTACACCGATTCACTTCAAATTGATACTGAACTTTTGTTATGACATTAGGGTCAATCTCAACTATGCATTGCCCCAATCCCAACCCTGGGGCGCCCGCCCACATAGGCCACACCCACCAAAAAATTCCATTTACTATAATTTTTTCATTTCTACACCGATTCACTTCAAATTGATACTGAACCTCTCTTATGACAATACGGTCAATCTCAACTATGCATGGCCTCATTACCAACCCTGGGGCCCCGCCCACATAGACCACACCCTGCCCAAAATTGCCTTTTACTATAATTTCTTCATTTCTACACCGATTCACTTCAAATTGATACTGAACTTCTCTTATGACAATACGGTCAATCTCAACTATGCATGGCACAATTACCAACCCTGGGGCGCCCTGCCCACATATGTCACACCCACCCAAAATTGCCTTTTACTATAACTTCTTCATTTCTACACCAATTCACTTCTAGTTGATGATGAACTTCTCTTATGACAATACGGTCAATCTCAGCTATGCATGGCCCCATTACCAACCCTGGGGCACACCTAGGTCAAACATTCGGCGTGGGGATACGCGTCGGCCTCTGCCGCGCCATTTCTAGTTTTTATTGTTTCTGCTGCTGCAAAGTACAGAAGGGGTGGGGGTTTTTGTAATCAAAGATGTAACAAACATTTCCTGCTTACCCCACTCCTGCCTCGTCGTCCGCCAACTTGAAACAAAAGATCGTTCATATCATCCAAAAATAATTTTTAACCGCTGACATCATTTTTCAAATGTATTTGATAATATTGTTGACTCTAACGGTAAGACAACTTCATAAATCGGCAATTAAGGTAATTTTAGTTATGTAACAGATTGGACACCACTGAGAAAACATGATTTGTATACGCAATTTTTAAATATTCTCGTTGAAATTAACGCCATTGATTCATCATCACAGCATATCGACCTGATTGTTGTTCGTATCAAAACATTTGTAGACGCTACACAAGTTATGTAAAAACAGTTTGAGATCTTAGTTCAAGATGTAAAATATTGGACACGAACTGTTACATCACCATTCATAAAAAATAATGACTGTCTGACTGAAAATTGTATAGGTATGTGCTTTTAAGTTTTATAACCAAGAAATAACCTTTATTGATAATATTGAAATAAAGGTAAGTAGCCCAAGTTTTTTTGGTAGAGTGATGGAAACAGGAACTCATGGGCACTATAAAAGGTATACCTTTTTTGTCCAGAATTTGCATGTATTTGTTACACATTTTTGTACTTACAAGGTAGAACTTGGTAGTTTTATGATATTTATCAACAAGTTTTATGTTAATCTTATCAAATATGGCCACAACATTTTTCAAATACATACATGAAATTTATATTTTACAGTTTTTTTGGGATGTAACTAAAAAGTGCTGGACGGAAAAACCGGGGTCATGTACGCTATTATCTAATACACAAAATGTACAAATGTCAACAGTAAATCAGGTCATTCAGTACGTTAACTCCGCCGAAGAGCTACTGTTATCATTGAATTTCTCAGTGAGTGGCCAATATTGATTTTTCCAGCTGTCAGTCAAATTCTTCTTAGTTTAAGCGCATCAGCCAATCAGCGCTCAGGCAGCCGAATACACGCCGACCCCACGTGAAGCTGTATACAATAATATTAGCTACCTCTGCGCTACAACATTTTTATTCAGCAATCAAATATCAAGTCCATGCTTTCCCCGAGGAAGAATGACATGATGTTGTACATGACGTCTAATTTTTGCATGATTTTTATCTGTTCCCGCAATACACGAGAAATGTTTATTTTCTTAACTTTCCGTGAATAATAAAATCTGGAAATGATTTCGGATAACACGTTTAATTATACCCATTTGAAAATACTGAAATTGAATAATGTATTTTGTTATATCATTGTTATATCGGCCATAACACATAATGCAATAAGTAGTTAAATAACGTGTTTGTAGATTGCGAAACTATGCATACATATTGGTCTACATGCATAAATGACCTGACAAGTTATATAGCAATTTGGAATCAATTGTACTCGGTAAAATTTGAAGAAAGACGCGTTTTTATACTCCGAAATTCGCTTTCACCTACGCAAACGTTTTCTGAAAGGAGGTACATGTAACATTTTAAATTCAGTCGTTGATTTGTCGTAATTACTAAATATGACCAGTGCTCTATGCTATCAAATCGCGACACGTGATTAACGCATGTTCAATGGGAGTTCCCCCATCCGACAATTCAATTTGTATATGCACTTGTGTAAAATGGATGACATTTGCAGACGTCAATATTGGCCGTACTTTGGTTTTGAAAATAGCAATCGTAATGATACTGGATTATCGGGTAATGGACAGAGTTGGAACATGTACGTATATTAAAATTCTGAAATAAAAGTGGGACTTCAAAATGTATGTCTGGGACGTCCAAAATTTTAGGCTTGGAAGTCAGGACTTTCAAAAGCAACGGAAGCGCTGGCCCGGGGGGGTCACAAAATTGAATATATGCTTATAAAGGGCTTATTTTGTGAAAACTTTAAAAATCTTTCTGTCCATAACCATTGGGCCTACGGCTACCAAATTTGGTATGTAATGACATCCTTTAGTCCTCTACCAAGTTTGTTCAAATTGTGCCCCTGGGGTCAAATTTGACCCTGCCCTGGGGGTCACAAAATTGAACATACGCTTATATGGAGCCTATTTTGTGAAAACTTTAAAAATCTTCTAGTCCATAAACATTGGGCCTAGGGCTTCCAAATTTGGTTTGTAGTGACATCTTATAGTTCTCTACCGAGTTTGTTAAAATTATGCCCCTGGTGTCAAATTTGACCCTGCCCTGGGGGGTCGCAAAATTGAACATATGCTTATGTAAGGCCTATTTTGTGAAAACTTTAAAAATCTCCTGTCCATAGCCATTGGGCCTAGGGCTACCAAATTTGGTATGTAGTGACATCTAATAAACCTCTACCAAATTTGTCAAAATAATGCCTCTGGGGTCAAGTTTGACCCTGCGCGGGGTCACAAAATTGAATAAACGCTTATAAAGCGCCTATTTTGTGAAATCTTTAAAAATCCTCTTCTCAAAAACCATTATGGCTACCAAATTTGGTATGCAGTAACATCTTAAAGTCCTCTACCAAGTTTGTTCAAATTATGCCCTTTGGGTCAAATTTGTTCCTGACCCGCTGGTCACAAAATTGAACATTATATACGCTTATATCTTGCTTATTTTGTGAAAACTTTAAAAATATTCTTGTCCTTAACTCTAGGACCTAGGGTTACCACATTTTGTAAATAGTTAGATATAGTAGTCCTCTAAAACGTTTGCTCAAATTATGCCCGTGGGGTTAAATTTTACCCAGCCCAGGGGTCACAAAAGTGTACATGTGCTTAAATAGGGCCTATATTTAAGTATTTGCACATGCCGAAAATATTTTGTTCAGCCTTTTTTTGAGCAGTGGAGCGATACAGGGCCATCATGGCCCTCTTGTTCCATTTGGTTGCCTAGACTGCTATAAGTTCAAGACACTGTCAAAATAAATATATTATAAATAATTAAGTGTTGCCATTACAAATCATACAAAATAAGTAACATCAAATTTTGTGTTTTACAGACCAAGGAATTAGTATGGCTTCTAGATGAAGAAGTAAAGAAGCACCTATCAGAGATACACCACACATTGCTGGTAATTATAGTTCAATGTGTGCTATATTTTATGTTGGGCTCCAATGGTTACCCAGAGATTAAGGTAGGTCTTCAACTGATAGTTATAGTATAGTTATAGGTAATATGCTTTCCAAGAAGATATGGGTCTATAATTATAAAGAACTGAAAGCTTTGTTAATTGAATAAGTTTGAAAAAGAAAGTGTGTAAAAACAGTCTACTTATTATCATTTGTTTTCAAACTTTAAGCATAACCCTCATAATTTATTAGTGAGCACATTCAAGCAATT
The DNA here is from genome assembly GCF_020536995.1 of Dreissena polymorpha. Classification (NCBI taxonomy): domain Eukaryota; kingdom Metazoa; phylum Mollusca; class Bivalvia; order Myida; family Dreissenidae; genus Dreissena; species Dreissena polymorpha. The sequence goes on along the minus strand of NC_068355.1, from coordinate 81,533,932 downwards.
CATTTTTATGCCCCTGGTAGGAGGGCATATAGTGATCTGACTGTCCGTCTGTCCGTCTTTCCGTCACACTTTGCGTTTAAGTTTCGAAAAAGGCTCATAACTTCTATGTCCCTTGAGATATAACCTTTACATTTGGTATGCATGTGTATATGGACAAGGCCTTTCCATACGCACACAAATTTTGACCCCTGTGACCTTGACGTTGAACTTAGGGTCCACGTTTAGGTTTCAAAATCTGCGTTTAGGTTTCGAAAAATGCTCATTACTTTTATGTCCCTTGAGATAAAATTTTGATCCCTGTGACCTTGACCTTGAACTTAGGGTCCGTGTTTCAGTTTCGAAATCTGCGTTTAGATTTCGAAAAAAGCCTTCTATCAAGCAGTTATAGGGGCATAAGTCATCCTATGGTGACAGCTCTTGTTTTTTATGCCCCCGGATCTAATGATTGGTGGTATATTGTTTTTGGCCTGTCTGTACGTCATTGTATGTGTGTTTCTGTCCCAAAACTTTAACCTTGGTCATAACTTTTGCAATATTGATGATAGCAACTTGATATTTGGCATGAATGTGTATCTCATGGAGCTGCACATTTTGACTGGTGAAAGGTGAAGGTCAAGGTCTTCCTTTAAGGTCAAAGGTCAAAAAAATAAATCCAATGGAAGTAACAAGCTTTAAAGGGAAAATATATATGAATATAATTCAGGCCCTCTTGTTTAGATGTACCGCCTCCTTCTTTGTGTGTAGTGTGTTGTCAATTTGTATCTTGTAAGTACCATTTCTTTGTCAAATTTTAATGAATTTAAAGGCCAAACTTTAACCTTGGTCAGGTGCATCTCAAATGAGGTCTCTTTGTCAAATCATAGAAAAACATTGTAACCACTCTAGAAGCTACATGTATACTAAATCTTAATGAAACAGCTTCAGCATAATAAATATCTATGTTAACAATATTATGGTTACCTGGTTGATTAGGAAATCAGGATCCTAGGCATCAGAAAACAAGATCACTAGGTCATATATTAGGAAAACTATTTAATCTATCTAGAGGCCATATTTATAATTCAATGCTGATCAAACTTGGTTAGAATGTTCATCCAGACTTTTTCATAAAGCACTAATAAAGATCATGTGTGTCCAAAATGCCTACATCATAATGATTTTGCCATATTATAATGGGTAAATGTTTTATTATATTATGGCAACTGCACTTTTCTCGAGATTAAAGTGGGGCAGTTGTATCATAAGTATGTGCACATAGGACTTAATTGTGATCAGTTGAAAGTCGTCTAGGTTTTCTAGAGAAAAGTGCATGTTTATTGACTGCTATGAAAGTGTTGATGAAATGCTATTTAAAGCGAAACACTCCAAATAACTTTCAGAAGAAATTTGATTATATAGTAAAGTTATGTGACAACAGACTTGATTAGAAATTCCAAATACTAAGTTGACCTCATTCATGTTTTTGTATTTTCTAGATTTACAATGCTTTTATTTTCTATTCAGTGCCCTTTTCCCCATTTAGAAAAGAAGCCTGTACACATTGTTTTTTAAGACCTGACCATGGCTGTAAAAACAAATATTGCAGTATTTATAGATAGATCTTGATCAATTGAGTTACATATTGATAATAGGAACACTTTTGATATGACATACAGTGAATGGTATTTAAATAGCGATTTCCATAATATCACACTCAATTATTGATAACGATATTTACCAATTGCTTTGCTGGTCCAATTAATTGCAAACTCAGATATTTGCTTTTTTTCAAGAGCACTTTGTCAATATAATTTATTAATAAATTATTAATACAGTGCTTGTATGAAAACTCCTGGACAATACATTTATTGGCAATTTGAAATTGCAAAATTCATATTTCCCAATTAAAAAATCATGATATTGTTTCAAACAGGCATACCTTAAAAAATTAAATATGCTGGAGTTTCCACACTTATGACTCATGAGGGTAAATACAAAATATAATGCATGAAATTACATATGTAAACAAACATTGCTAATTTATGTAAAATATTTACTTTCTAGTTATAGCGTCATATATATTGCCTTGTGTGCCATCATATTTTAGCTTAATATTACTGAAGAGGCCATCTGCTTTGTCTTTTGTTGTGCATTGTTAGTTGTCAATTTAAGCTGGTAACAACTAAAGAGTCCTACTATTTCATTCAATCATGATGAAACTTGGGTAGAATGTTTTTTCGACTATATATAGGTCAAGTGGGAACATGGATCATGTGGGTCCAAAAATAATTCACCAGATCAAATCCTATAAAAACATTTTAACCACTCTAGAAGCGCATTGATGGCACAAGCTCAATGAAACTTGGTCAGAAAATCCATCTGTACAATTTCAAGGTTGATCTTAAATCAAAAGGCATTAACAAACTAGATGACCACCTCATGTATTAGGGGGAAATTGATACCACCCTAGAGGCTACATTTATCACTCAATCTTGATGAATGCTTTTCTTTACAATATATAAATAAAGTTGTAATCTGGGTCACATGGGTCCAATCAAAGTGCTGCGGATATAACAGCCCTGAAAAAACTGAACAGTCTTCTGCAAGAAACAAGACAATTATCCGTTAAAACTCTTTAATGTAACGTACCTCATTAACAATAACATTGAAAAAGTATGTTATCTCAAAATTAAATACAATGGGATATAAAAAGAAACACATCGCCTACTGAATGTAATAAGTCATGTAACTGACATTTTTATACATTTTTACTTTTTTCCATTTTTGTGTTTATTAAGGTGAAATACATCAACTGTTAAAATATTAAGTCAACCTTTTTGGTAAAAATAATGTTTTTATCAAATTTTTGAAATTGACATAACAAACACATGTCATTTTCTGAATGTAAAAAGTAGTGTAACTGACATTTTGTTAAATTTTCAGGAGAAGCAAAAAAATGTTTTATTAAAATAATAAACCTTTTTCCATATTCAAATTTTCTGATTAGTATTATAATAACACTTGAAAAACGAAACAAAACTCCTAATTGATATGTCTTTTTTAAAACAAAAACAAATTAATAAAGGAGCAGTTACCATAATTTCAATACTGAAATATTTTGAGCGCAAAAAATAACGTAAGTGCTCTTACTGTATTTTGGATAATGTCTGAAAATATGCATTCCTTAACAATTCACAAAATGTCAGTTACCCTAGTTATTACATTCAGTAGACGACATAATTGAGTATGCAAAACAAATTGCAAAAAATGTTAGGAAACTATTTATTGCAATGATGGCATATATGAAACAAGTGGAACTACAATAATGTAATCAAAATCTCGTTCACATCCATGTTTTCAGGTAATTTTAAATAACAGATTTGGGCAATTTTTCAAATGTCATTAGATAATTGCTTAAAAATCTTGAATGTTTTTAACAGACTTAAGTAATTGTTGTAGTAAGAAAAAAAGTTGAACAAAAACAAAAAAAATGACGTGGCCTAGGTATTTGAACCAGTGTCGTCATGATTTGTAAGCAGATGACCTACCACTGTGCCACGCTTACTTTCATGACCTGCTGCAAAACATATTACCTATTGTGAATGATATCTAGCTTTTGCAAATAACAAAACGGTTTTACAAATGAAATGAATGTATGTGAAAATGTCTAAGAATGTTTTTTCACTAAAAATGGTCTTAGACAAATTAAAAAAAAATGGTCTTAGAAAAATCTTAGAAGCAAATGTTTGCAAAAAAAGTTATAGTGACAAATTGTAAGAATTATAATATAAGAAGTAAAATATCCCATGTATTGCGTCTGCCAACATCCCAAATCTGGGCATTTACACCCTTTGATAAACACACAACTAACCGTGAGACATGTTACTCACTGGCGATTTACGGTAATAAAGTTCATTGGCTAAAGCCAATTGCCATGAATTAACGAGAGCGCCGATGGCGTTGAAAGCATAGTTGCAAGATACAGAGAAGGTGCTGCTGAAGTAAATGTTTAGGTCAAAATATACTAAATAGTTTCCTTATTTGTTTCAATGTAAAAGCGACAAATTTGAGCAAAAATAAATACAACATTTTGCACATAGAGACCCCCATAACCATATCTTTTCTTGACGGGCATTCTTAGCTGAATCAATTTAAGCAATAAAAAAGATATGTCATGTTCAAACCAAAAAAGAATTCGACTCAAAGCAAAATCGACTGTTTTTGCACCTTCTTTTTTCGGCTGTTTTCTAGTGGATTGTAACCTTTTGCAGTACCATTTTTTACTTTAATCTCTAACTTTATCCTATTTCAGGTATTTAATAGTGAACACCTATGCTTACTCTATCAATATCTCCAAACGATAAAACCAGAATAACAGTCTAAAGTGTAAAACATGCCTTCGAGGAAAATATGATGATTTGTTTAGACAGGGACCTATACAGCATAGGTCCCTGGTTTAGAGAGTACAGACCTTCATGACTCGTTTTTTCCTTCATGACTCGATTTTTCCTTCATGACTCGATTTTTCATGACTCGATTATTTAGTTTATTGTAACCTTAACAATTTCTGACATCACGAGTCGCCTCTCTTGTTGGTTCATGCTACCAAAATGTTCTATTTTTAGAATCGGGAATTCCAAATCGTGACGAATGTGAATGGTTACAAAATGACATTATTTTTAATTATAATACCGGGGTAATGAAAATAAATACGTAGAATTACATTATTTCACGCATACCATTATGCAACCATCCGTTTTCTTTTCCGACTTGATACATTTACGGCATTCCATTTAATATTTTACAGACACAACACTCGTCCAGAATTTGCGCGAATCCATTAAATTCGATGCCACATTTAAACCGTTAGCTCTACTTGTAACGTTAATTTCTGGCTTATAGTAAATCATTTTAATTTCAATTAACACATTACTTTCAAACTCTACTTCATTAAATCCATAGAAAGGCAGGTCAGAATCCATGTCATAAATCAGAAAACATTCATCGTACCTGCTATTTTTTAAACACATTTACAAAGAATGAAAGTGTTTTATGCCCCACTTCCTGTTGAAAGTATGTTAATTTCTATTTATAATTAACCAATGAAGTTCTACATATCCTTAAATCAGGGCCTTATGAATTTGACCTCTCCCAGAACAGTAAACAAAGGAAATAGAAAGTAGGTGTGAGATCACTATCAACCAGAACAGAATTGTTTTACGAACGAAATTTGTTTTAGTTTTTTAGAAGGTTTTTTCACGTAAAACGGTGTCAGCAATATTCTTGGAAGAAAACGTAAGAAAAACGTTTCTAAATAAAAAAATGTTAGAATTACCATATACTATATTAAATTGATATTTCGTCTGATTGTTGATCAGGTAAGGCTTCATAATGGTCAACCGTTCCATGTTGATTTTCGAAATGTAGCTCTAACATAAGCATAGTTGCGTAACCGCAACTATGCTAAAAACTGGGTTTCAGGTTAAGTACAATTATAATACCATGCTAGAAACCATATTTATTACTAAATTATGATAAAACAGAATGGTTATCTTTATAGTGTCATCAGTAACTTAAATTTTGGACACCATTGTTTCCAACCAAAATAAATATGTTTAGTGAGTTGCAACATTTGAAGGTTAAGTTAATTGCAGAGATATCAGTTGAAGAACTAACAACAGTTACTGTATACTAGCTTGATTATCTAGTTGCATCCATTTTCCTATTATACCAGATGTTAAACTTGGTGGTCTAAGTGCATCTTTGGTGTAATTTTATTTTAAACGTATTCACACCTATTATGTAATACATATATTTTATTGCTATCCAATCTAAGATTGTTTGCTAATTTGTATATTTGTCATTGTTTCTTAATGTTTTTACCCCTGTAATTTAAGAATATTTTTTGTATATTATTAACTTTTTCAACTCACAATTTTAAGATAACCTGAGCACAATGTGCTCATAGTAAGCTTTTGGGATCGCCTTTTGTCCTTAGTGTCTTGTATGGTGCAAACATTTGCCTGGTTAATACTATAGAGGCCACATTTATTGTCCTTTCTTCATGAAATTTGGTCAGAGGATTTGTGCCACTGATATCTGGGAAGAGTTTGAAAATGGTTTCGAATGGTAGGAATATATGGTTGCCAGGGCATGGAATTATTCCTTATATGGCTAAAGTAAAAACTTATTAACGCTCTAAAAACATGTATAGTCCAATGTTCATGAAAATTGGTCTGAACATTTGTTATAATGATATCTTGGACCAGTTTCTGGTCAGTTGAAAACATGGCCACCAGGGGGCGGGGGCATTTTTTTTTATATGGCTACAGTAAAATCTTGAGGCAACATTTATTGTCCGATCATCATGAAACTTGGTCCCAAAATTTTTGTCCCAATCATATCTTGGACCAGGTCAAAAATGGTTCCAGTTGCTTGAAAACCATGTATGCCATGGAGCAGGGTATTTTTATGCCCCCAGTAGGGTGGCATATAGCTGTTGAACTGTCCGTCCGTCTGTCTGTCCATCCGTCCAAAAACTTTAACATTGGCCATAACTTTTGCAATATTGAAGATAGCAACTTGATATTTGGCATGCATGTGTACGTATCTCATGGAGCTGCACATTTTGAGTGGTAAAAGGTCAAGCTCAAGGTTATCCTTAAAGGTCAAAAGTAAAAAAACAAATCCAAGGGAAGTAACAAGCTCTAAAGGGAGATAATTTATATCATTTGGCAGGTACAGATCATTTTCACAAGGGAAGTAATATTTTTTATGTCCCCCACTATAGTAGTGGGGGACATATTCTTTTTGCCCTGTCTGTTGGTCTGTTGGTCTGTCTGTTGGTCTGTCTGTTGGTCTGTCTGTTTGCCCCAACTTTAACATTTTGCAATAACTTTTGCTATATTGAAGATAGCAACTTCATATTTGGCATGCATGTGTATCTCATGAAGCTGCACATTTTGAGTGGTGAAAGGTCAAGGTCAAGGTCATCCTTCAAGGTCAGAGGTCAAATATATGTGGCCAAAATCTCTCATTTTATGAATACTTTTGCAATATTGAAGATAGCAACTTGATATTTGGCATGCATGTGTATCTCATGGAGCTGCACATTTTGAGTGGTGAAAGGTCAAGGTCAAGGTCATCCTTCAAGGTCAGAGGTCAAATATATGTGGCCCAAATCGCTTATTTTATAAATGCTATTGCAATATTGAAGATAGCAACTTGATATTTGGCATGCATGTGCATCTCATGGAGCTGCACATTTTGAGTGGTGAAAGGTCAAGGTAAAGGTCATCCTTCAAGGTCAGAGGTCAAATATATGTGTCCCAAATCGCTTATTTTATGAATACTTTTGCAATATTGAAGATAGCAACTTGATATTTGGCATGCATGTGTATCTCATGGAGCTGCACATTTTGAGTGGTGAAAGGTCAAGGTCATCCTTCACAAGGTCATGGTCATCTTACAAGGTCAAATATCATATAGGGGGACATTGTGTTTCACAAACACATCTTGTTAAAGGGATATAATAAAAAAATTAATCAAAGCGGCGCAGTTGGGGCATTGTTTTTCTGACAAACACATCTCTTGTTCCTCATATGGCTATATACATGTATGGCTATAGTAAAACCTTGGTAATTAAACTCTATATAGAGGCCACATTTATTTCCAATCTTCATGAAACTTTGTCAGAAAATTTGTCCCTACAATATCTTAGATGAGTTGGAAAATGGTTCCGGTTGCTTGAAAATCATGGCCACATGGGGGCAGGGCATTTTTCCTTAAATGGCTATAGTAAAAACTTGTTTACATTCTAGATTTTTTGCATTCTAAATATTTAATCAATTCAATTACATATATTCCTCAATAAGATATGGTTATAACCAAGTAAAATGTCTAGTGAAAGCAACTTTGGAATGAAACATTTTCAAGAAATTTAAAAGATTTTTGTTTCTGAAAAAAAAACGTGTGTAGACATGTACTGTATAAGGAAATATGTTCTTTATACATGAAAGAGTATTTACCTTGTCCTAACCCTTAGTAAACATTGTATTGTTTTATTTTCAGGAATGCAGCCGTCGATTTCCATACAGGATGGGTTTTGGTAAATATTTGGGTATATTGAGCTTTTGGAAAAGAAGTGGAACCATTGAATTGAAAATTGACAAATTGTCAATCTAAGTTTGCCAGTTTTTTTAGCTCTTTTTTATTATCCATGAAATCCGCTTACCCATAAATCTATTGGCATTGGAATTGGTGAAATTTGCGCTGTGCAATCAATACTTGTTACAAACTGTTGTTTCTGTTTGTTACACCCCCAAGCTGTCTTTTATCTTTTTATTGCCTACAGCATGCACTTAAGGAGGATATGTCTTTCTATGGCTTAGAGTATCAACATTTGTGTTAAGGACATATGCTTTGTTAATGGAGGCTTATATTGAAACAAATGTTTTGTTTTATGTTGTAAGCAAATTTAAAGCAAGAGATAGACCATTTTTATTAGCTCATCTATTTTTTGAAAAAAAATTATGAGCTATTGTCATCACCTTGGCCTCTGCGTCGGCGTTGGCGTCGGCGTCTGGTTAAGTTTTGCGTTTAGGTCCACTTTTCTCAGAAAGTATCAATGCTATTGCATTCAAACTTGGTACACTTACTTAATATCATGAGGGGACTGGGCAGGCAAAGTTAGATAACTCTGGTGTGCATTTTGACAGAATTATGTGCCCTTTTTATACTTAGAAAATTGAAAAGTTTGGTTAAGTTTTGTGTTTAGGTCCATTTTATTCCTTAAGTATCAAAGCTATTGCTTTCATACTTGCAACACTTACTAACTATCATGAGGGGACTGGGCAGGCAAAGTTAGATAATTCTGGTGTGCATTTTGACAGAATTATGTGCCCTTTTTATACTTAGAAAATTAAAAATTTGGTTAAGTTTTGTGTTTAGGTCCACTTTATTCCTACAGTACCAAAGCAATTGCTTTCATACTTGCAACACTTATTAACTATCATAAGGGGACTGTGCAGGCAAAGTTATGTAACTCTGACTGGCATTTGGACGGAATTATGGGCCCTTTATACTTAGAAAATTGAAAATTTTATTAAGTTTTGTGTTTTGGTCCACTTTACCCCTAACCCCTAAACTATCATAGATATTGCTTTCATACTTGGAGCACTCGCAGACTATCATAAGGGTACAGTAAAAGGACAAGTTGCATAGTTGCATAACTCTGGTTGTCATTTTTAAGGAATTATGGCCCTTTTTTGACTTAGTAACTTTGAATATATGGTTAAATTTTGTGTTTCGATCCACTTTACTTCTAAAGTATCAAGGCTATTGCTTTCAAACTTCAAATACTTCATGCTATCATGAGGTTACTGTACCTGGCAAGTTGAATTTTACCTTGACCTTTGAATGACCTTGACTTTCAAGGTCAAATTATTAAATTTTGCTAAAAATGCCACAACTTCTTTATTTATGATTAGATTTGATTGATACTTTGACAAAACTACTCTTACCTGACATACCACAATAGACTCCACCCAAACCATCCCCCCGATTTTTTTTTTTAAAATATCATCTCACAAATGACCACCACCCCCTCACACTATACTATATCCCCCCCCCCCCCCCCCGAATCCCCCCCTATATATTTTTTTTTTTTTAAGATCATCTCCCACCCTGACACTATACTATACCCCCCACCCCACCCCCCCACAATTTTTTTGAAACGGTTAAAAAACACAAATACCGTCCAACCATCGCACCCAAGAATACCCCCCCCCCCCCCCGAATTCCCGCCCCCCCCCCTTTTTTTTTTTAGATCATCTCACACATGACCACCACACCCTCACACTATACCCCCCCACCCCCCCCCCCCCAAAATTTTGTTTTGAAACGGTTAAACAACACAAATATTTATTTTTATTATATTATGTTTTAAATACCTTCCAACCATCGCACCCAAGAATCCCACCCACCCCCCGAATTTTTTGTGTGCATTTTTTTGCTTTTTTTTTGGCATTTTGGGAAGATAATGTAATAAATGTCCACGCCCCCACACTACACCCCTCTTCACTCCACCCCTCCCTCCTTTGTGATTGAAAATGAGAGTCCCTTCACCTTTGAAAAGAAAATAGATGAGCGGTCTGCACCCGCAAGGCGGTGCTCTTGTTCTACATGTTTCTCTTTATATTATTGCACTTTTAATATGTTCATGTGTTTTAAGCAATGGACCCAGAATCTGAAGGTAACATATTTTTCTTGTGTCCTAGCACCATGAGAGTGTAGATAAATGTATGAGCCGTGCTGTGTGAAAAGGGGGTTTAATGCATGTGCCTAGTGTCGTCCCAGGCTAATGAGGGACAACACTTTTCTCCTAGACTTGATTTTTGCTATGAATTAAGAGACTTTCTTGAAACAAAAATATAATGCAGGTGGAAAGTGTTGTCCCTGTTTACAGGTGGAAAGTGTTGTCCCTGTTTACAGGTGGAAAGTGTTGTCCCTGTTTACAGGTGGAAAGTGTTGTCCCTGTTTAGCCTGTGCGGACTCCAAGGCCTATCTGGGACAATACTTTACGCACATGCATTAAACCCCTGTATGTATTCAGTTTTTGAATAGTACACTTAATTAAGTGCATATTAAAATATCTTATGTAATGACCCATGTCAGATGACTCTTATGCCATATGTTACACGTACAGCTTCAGACCAACCTGTGCAATGTTTCATGGATAGGGTAGCTCCAGATTAGTCTCTGCGGATGCGCTGGCTTCATATGAAATAAGACCCATTAGAGCATGACATGGGTCATATGTTATAGAAAACTTGTCAATATGGCAAAATATGAAATAAATTATAATATTTGCAAGCTATAAATAAACATATTGTCAAAGCTATGTTGCACAATGTTACATAGATTGTTGAAGAATTGATTCTCTGCGTGTGTGTCTCAGTCTGGTGAATGTCTGATTGGTTTTATTGCAAAGTCTCTGTTTTGGTTCTAATGGTGATTGAGACCACCAAGTAACAACAATCTGCTAGGAACAAAACTGATTTATTATGTTATGCAACCATTTGTTTAAACTATGCTTCCCTAGTGTTTGTTGTCAATAGATCCTGTCCGAATACAGATTTGCTTATCTGTCTCTTAAATCAATCTGTGGGGAGTTCATTGCAGGTTCTGAAAGTCCATGCAATTAAATTAATTCTTACAGAATCTCATTTGTGAATCAATTCAAATAGTGAAATAGATTTTTCCTTAGTTTAATATTTAAATAAGACTAGACAAGTATGAAAAAACATTGCTGATTAAATTGTATGAAGTAATGATTATAAAACAAACATTTGCAATTTACATCATTTTGTTACAATTAAGCCTTGATCTGTAATTATGAAATATATTTCTTGAACACCTGAAAATGTTCACTCTGTTTATTCCCGTATAAACACCCTCAACCACTTCTTTCAATCAATCTTAAACACAACTTGTTCAAATAAATGGCTACAAAGTCATAAGTAATGGTCTACACAAGATGTATGTGTGACAGGACTGCAACAATTGGATTTCACATTCTGATTTTGAGCTTGATTTTTCACTGAATATTCAAAGCAACTGCACTCACCCATATGTCAGCATCACCATTGGCAACAGTGTTGGAGTAACACACTTGTTAACTCTTTCAGTGCTGGAACCGAATTTTGAAGGCCTTTGCAAACAGTTTGAATCCAGATGAGACGCCACAGAAAATGGCGTCTCATCAGGATCCAAACTGTTTGCTACATGTATTCTGATAGTACATGTATTCTTTGAAAAAGTATCGAAGAAAATGCTAATTTAAGAAATTCAGCAGACAACATTTTAGCAGACGACAAATTTCCCAGCATGCAAAGGGTTAAGGTTAATGTGCAACATCTCCATTGTTATAACTTCAGGTATTTAATTGAAATTTCATACATGTTTTGGGGCAATTTTTTGAGGTCACTTACCAAGTTTCTTTACTCTACCCTGAACTTTAGCCAAATTATTCCCCCTTTTTTAAAGAACGAAGGGTAAGCTACCTTTTAAACTTAATTTAATTCAATTGAAATCTTGGTAAAAAGTTGAACATCAAGTTTAATTGCATGTCCACATTTCAGTTTTTAGTTTTTCAATATTTAGCTTTAAGCTAAGATATAATAAATGACTACTGCAGATATTCAACTTTAAATATGTCTTTGTGGCTTTTTTATCTTGTGCTGACAGAAAATTGAATTATATTTTCAAGCAGAAGAATAATCTAGCATGCTGTCTTGGAATACGCTTTTTAGCGCACCTGAGCACAATGTGCTCATGGTGGTGAGCTTTTGTGACGGCCTTTTATCCATGATGCATTGTGCGTTGTGAGGCATCAACATTTGCCTTGTTAACACTCAGACTCTAGAGGCCACATTTATTTCCAATCTTCCAATGAAATTTAGTCAGAACATTTGTGCCAATGATATCTTGGAAGGGTAAAGAAATGGTTTCGGTTGGTTGAAAAACATGGGTACCAGGGGTCAGGGTATTTTTCCTTTTATGACTATAGTGAAACCTTGTTAACACTCTAAAGGCCACTTTAATTGTTTAGTCTTCATGAAACTTGGTCAGAAGATTTGCACCAATAATATCTTGGACAAGTTTGAAAATGGTTTCGGTTGGTTGAAAAACATGGCCGCCAGGGGGTAGGGCATTTTTCCTTATATGGCTATATGTATGGTTATAGTGAAACCTTGTTAAACCTATAGAGGCCACATTTATTGTCTGATCATCTTGAAACTTGGTCAGAAGATTTGTCCCAATGATATCTTGCATCAGTTTGAAAATGGTTCCTGTTGGTTGAAAAACATGGCTGCCAGGGGGCGGGCATTTGGCTATAGTAAAACCTGGTAAAGACTCTTAGTTTGGACAATGTGATGACCTAGGGCATTGGTGGTACATATAGGTGGTGGAATCACTTTTGGACTAAGTAAGGGGTGTTAATCAGCTTTCTTTTCAGATATGATTTTCTCACCTGAATATGAAAGGAGCACACATAGTAAACACTTTCTTACATCATTAATCCAATATGAAATATATGTCTGTACACTAGCACAAACAGGGTGTATAGATTGCACGTGTGTATGGTTTGTTACTGATCTGCAGAACGCTCTTGTTTTAGATGATCGCACTGTTTTGAAGCCACAACGAAATCTTCTCTCCAGTCCAAAGTAAGTTGCATGTTCATAACTAGAAGAGTATCTGAAACCAGAAAGGATGCTTACATGTAATATGTAACTAATCCAACAGGCCGACACGCTCCTTAAGTAAAGTGCTGTACTACAAATCAGAGGATTGCAGTTTTGATTCTCAGCTTAGCCTTTTTACTTGTGCATGGACACAGCAAATCTTACCCTTGGGCAGTTGTCACTAAGCTTATGTATGTGCACTTTGTATTTGTAAACCAGCTTTCTTAGAAAAATTAGAGTAGGATCCGTTAATATGATATATCATAATAAAAATGGTGAAAATTCCAAAGATACAAAACACCTGTCGGGTCCTGGGTTTTCATGTTTATTGTGTATTTCACTGATATTCTTCAATCTTGACCATACTAAGAATATCAGCTGTGGGAAACCTGAAGATTTTGTGTTGTTTTTCTTTTAGTTTCTTTTTAAATCTCAGCCAGGAAACTTTATACATATCTGTTATACTTCCCTGAAAACTTTGATTGCTGTGTTATGTAAAGTTATCTGTTTCTAACATAGGTCTTAGAGGAAAAATGAAGCTTTAAATAATTTCTCAAAATTATGAGGCATGACACCACCTCTTGCTGCCTTTGATATAAAGTTAATTAGAGACTTGTATAATAAATTATTTCAAGCATTTTATTGGTTTAAATATTTCTAGGTTCTTACATTGCTTGAAGTCAAGAAAGAGCTCTTAGTAAAGCTCAAGGAAGATTCTTTGAAACATTACAGCTATCTATATTTCATAAATGACATAAGTAAAGAGGATTGTTTTGATGGTTTTGAATAAACTTTGAATATTTGCATGTTACATTTTGGCTACATAGTGACCTGTTTCTCACTGTTTCAGTAACACAGGGCAGCTCAAGTGTGTAGTCACTCTTATGGGGGACACTCTGTGTGATGCAGTAAGTATGCAGTCTGATTGCAGAATTGATTGTTTAGCTCACCTGAGCACAGCTTGCTTTATTTGAGCTTTGTGATCACTTTTTGTCAGTTGTTCACAACGCGTCGCTTGGTGTCTTCATTAGACATGTTAACTTGCAAGGGGTCGCGTTAATTGCTCTATGTTCATTAAATTGGTCAGAATAAATTACCAAATGATATCTTGGCCCACTTTGAAACTGGGTCATTGAGGTAACTAGGTCAAAGTAAAGAAACAATTTGTGAACGGTCTAGTGGCCACATTAATTACCCAATCATCTTGAAAACTAGACAGAACATTTGTCCAAAGATGTCGATGCAAAGAAGCTAGGGTATGTATGGTCAAAATGAGGTCACTACATCAAATAAAAGAAGTGTAGTGTTGGAGGATGACTAAAAACTGTTTTTTCCTTATATGAAACAATGCACAAGTGTAAAAGCCTTGCACATAAATTGAATCTTTGATTAAATTATCCAAATATCCAACTGTCAAGATCGCATTCAGAATGATTTATATCGTTGAAACTATTTCATTACGCATTACACTTTGCTTCTAAGTAAGGCAAATGTTTGATTGTAGGATATCAGTTTCCGTCATAAGCTGGGCAAAGAAAATCACATCTTCAAGACAAAGATTGGACCAGAAGTACAGTGGCAGCTTCCACAGGTCAGTAGGAGGTAGCATCAGGTTAGGTTGCACTTTTATTTGCAAGATGCAAAAACTTAAGCAAACAAAGGTAAAACTTGCATAACGATAAACTGAGGACCAGTATTTAGTATTAAGGCCATGGTTGTAACTTTTTTGAAGCATGCATGTTTGGTTTGTGTCACCATTAGGACAGGTCGTATTTCCTTCTGTTAGTCTGGCTTCTCCCAAAAACGCAAGACCACACCAGCATTTTAAAGCTGCCAGTAACAACTAAATACCTGGAAATTGCAGCTTCAATTCAAAAATCGTCCCAACTTTTTGGAGTCTATTTAGTTAATAAGGTAGAAGTGCCGGGACACAACAGGGTCCACCTATAATGCAGTTAATAAATTAGAAGTGCCGGGACACAACAGGGTCCACCTATAATGCAGCCATTGGCACTGTAGAAAAACTAAAGCTTAAATCAGTTATTAATTTTTGTCATGGATTTTGGAAAATATACTATTTGGCATTTTGAATAGAACTCCAATCACTGCTTTAAAATCAGCCCCAAAAAGCACTGTATTGAAAGGTCAAGCATTTATTCTTTAGAGCAAATTGAGAGACATCAAATACAACGTTTTGTGACCATTGTGAATTGTGTTTTATTTTGTTGTTTTGTGATAGTGTCAATACTATTTAAGCCACTCAGAAACAAAGTGAAAATTATTATGTGCAAACAGCATAAAACCAGAACAGCCTGCGAGTAACTCACAGTCTGTTCAGGTTTTATGCTGTTTGCTGCTCTTCAGTATTTAAGGATTGGTAAAGAAGCCTTTAAAAGTCGAATCTATAAAGAAAGGTGTTTACTTTAATTTAACTTTCTAAGGGACTACAAATGCGCCAGAATATGTATTTAAGTGGTAAAGGGTTAACCTGGTATCGACACATGATAATTTATAATCCGTGATCTTAACCTAAGAATCATACATCGATTGCACCACATGGCCATAATTCTGAATATTGAAGGTATTCCACTATGGTCATTCCAACAAATCTTGTGCAAGCAGTTCTATAGATTGCTTGCTTTCTGTGCAGGTCTTCTTTGGCTGGATTTTATGGCCATGATTTCCAATGACAGAAAGTATATTCTTTCCCAAGCCCAGTGACAAAATTATCAATAGTGGTTAATGTTTCACAAATATAGGTGCTCAGTGTACGAACAGAGATAATAAACAGATTTTCTTGTTCAGGAAATTATTTTAAAAAATATTTCTAATTGATATAAATAAATCCTTGTTCTCTTATTTACTTGAAATACCTGTGTATATTTCAGGTCCAAGAAGCCGCCAACCATCTTGCCCGCACCCTGTCTATATTCCACACACATGGGGATGACCACAAATACACCACTGCCAAACAAGTCATACTGGTAAGTATCATACCTAACATTTACATGATTCTTCATTGAAATTCTCTGCAAGAAGCTACTTTGTCTAATAAGTTCACAAAACATGCTTGGCTATAACAGGAAGCCTAGTGCCTTACCAGACTGTGCGTGATTGCGCAGGCTGGTTAGGCTAGGCTGGCTGCATATGGACCCATTTTTGCATGATGCAGGTCAATGAAGTAATTGTCATGTTCTGAACTTTCTGTGAATATATTTTTGCTGTGCATCTTCATTAACAATTTGTGGAGTGGATATTTATTTTTAAAATCGTTGAATTTCTTAAATAATTATACCCTTTGAGTGTCTCATATAATTATACCCTTTGATTATCTCATATAATTATACCCTTTGAGTATCTCATATAATTATACCCTTTGAGTATCTCATATAAGTATACCCTTTGGGTGTCTCATATAATTAAACCCTTTGAGTGTCTCATATAATTATACCCTTTGAGTGTCTCATATAATTATACCCTTTGAGTCTCTCATATAATTATACCCTTTGAGTATCTCATATAATTATGCACTTTGAGTGTCTCATATAATTATACCACTTTGAGTATCTCATATAATTATACCTTTTTTGCAGATACTTGATGAGGTCATGAAATTGCTCAACGCTGGAAAAACATGCTTAGCATTTCCGAAGCGCAAATCCATCGAGGACCTGGTCCAATGTACATCTATGGTAGGTGCTAGTCAGGGCTGGTCACTACAGTGCCATTGTGTACCAGGTTTCATAGTGTCTTTGTGTATGACATGTATTTATAAGGAATGTTTCAAGTCTTTTTCTATCTTATACTAGACAACCTTGCAGGGATGATACAATAATTGTTACACTTACATGATGCCTTTCTTTGGGAACAAACCGATGTATTAAGAATGAAAACATAATCACATATATTTTAAGGTAATTATTTATTTCTGTTGCCCTCATCAGTTTGTGAGATATTTTCAGCAAAACTTCCACCCGCCTGTACCCAGTGATATTGCAGTCAGTTTCTACATCCATGCTTCCAAGCTTGTGATGGCTGTCTACCATCTGAGCACGTCCAACAACACCCAGGACATCACCAGCAGATTCCAGGTGACTGGCCGGATTTAAATAAATAGAGAATATTATGTGAGTTTTGTATAAAGATAAAGTTTATCATGCGAGGCTTAGAACCATGGAAACATGAGGCTAGCCGAGAGCTACCATGGTTCGAGCTGAGCATGTTAAACTTTATCTTTATCCAAACCCCACATAATGTTCTATTTATCCTATTATTTCCTCCCTTTTTCCATTTATTAATATCAAATAACGAATTTTTTGACGATTTTGTTTTTCTGTAGTTTACAAAAACAGATTCTCCAATTTTTGGAAAAACCTAAATCTGATCTAAAAATAGCGATAGTATAAAGCTGAAGTGTATAGGATCATTGTTGAACTATCGATTTAAATCTGGTTATAGGATAAAAATAGAATATTATGTAAGTTTATGATGCGAGGCTTAGAATCATGGCAAGCCTCACGCTAACATGGTTCTAAGCCTAGCTTGATAAGCTTGATCTTATTCCAAAACTCGCATAATATTTTCTGTATATTCACCACTCAGGCTTGTTGGTCAGGACAAATTTGGGCTTTTGCTTTAATAGTTGACACTACAATTGTGTAAGGAATTATTTCCAATCATTAAAAATGACAAAATGTATTCTCATTTGAATATCACAAGCATTATGTATAGACTTTTGTGTGAACTATTTGAAACCATTGGCCTCCAAAGGTAGTGATTGGTTAATATTGCCAATTGACATGAATATGACTGACATTTGGTGAGGTGTGTCTTACAGGTGGAGTGTACGGTACAGTGGCTCAACGAGGCTATGGTGCTGTATACACTGGCCCTACAGCAATGCCAGCAGCTCTTTGACAAGGCAAGTACAGCCCCCTGCCAATGATTGAAATATTTGGATTGTTCACCCTTTTTATTGTGTGCATAATGTGCATTTATTTTAGTCAGTTTGTATACCACTTTTTAGCTCATCTATTTTTTGAAAAAAAATTATGAGCTATTGTCATCACCTTGGCGTCGGCGTTGGCGTTGGCGTCCGGTTAAGTTTTGCGTTTAGGTCCACTTTTCTCAGAAAGTATCAATGCTATTGCATTCAAACTTGGTACACTTACTTCCTATCATGAGGGGACTGGGCAGGCAAAGTTAGATAACTCTGGCGTGCATTTTGACAGAATTATGTGCCCTTTTTATACTTAGAAAATTGAAAATTTTGGTTAAGTTTTGCGTTTAGGTCCACTTTTCTCAGTGAGTATCAATGCTATTGTATTCAAACTTGTTACACTTACTTACTATCATGAGGGGACTGGGCAGGCAAAGTTAGATAACTCTGGCATGCATTTTGACAGAATTATGTGCCCTTTTTATACTTAGAAAATTGAAAATTTTGGTTAAGTTTTGTGTTTAGGTCCATTTTATTCCTTAAGCATCAAAGCTATTGCTTTCATACTTGCAACACTTACTAACTTTCATAAGGGGACTGTGCAGGCAAAGTAATGTAACTCTGACTGGCATTTTGACACAATTATGTGCCCTTTTTATACTTAGAAAATTGAAAATTTGATTAAGTTTTGTGTTTAGGTCCACTTTATTCCTACAGTATCAAAGCTATTGCTTTCATACTTGCAACACTTATTAACTATCATAAGGGGACCGTGCAGGCAAAGTTATGTAACTCTGACTGGCATTTGGACGGAATTATGGGCCCTTTATACTTAGAAAATTGAAAATTTGGTTAAGATTTATGTTTTGGTCCACTTTACCCCTAAAGTATCATAGATATTGCTTTCATACTTGGAACAATCAAAAACTATCATAAGGGTACAGTAAAAGGACAAGTTGCATAACTCTGGTTGTCATTGTTACGGAATTATGGCCCTTTTTTGACTTAGTAACTTTTAATATATGGTTAAATTTTGTGTTTCGATCCACTTTACTTCTTAAGTATCAGGGCTATTGCTTTCAAACTTCAAATACTTTCATGCTATCATGAGGTTACTGTACCTGGCAAGTTGAATTTTACCTTGACCTTTGAATGACCTTGACTCTCAAGGTCAAATTATTAAATTTTGCTAAAATTGCCATAACTTCTTTATTTATGATTAGATTTGATTGATACTTTGACGAAACTACTCTTACCGGACATACCACAATAAACTCCACCCAAACCGTCCCCCTTGCCCTCCCCCCCCTCCCCCATCCCCCCCCACCTCCCCCCTCCCCCCCTGTATATTTTTTTTTTTTTAACATCATCTCACAAATGACCACCACACCCTCACACTATACCCCCACCCCACCCTCCCCACCCCCCCCATTTTTTTTTTTTTTTTTTTTTTTTTTTTTTTAAGATCATCTCACAAATTACCCCCCCCCCCCCCCCGCCGATTTTTTTTTTTTTTTTTTTTTCGCTTTTTTGGAAGATAATGTAATAAATGTCCACAACCCCACACTATACACCCCTCTTCACTCCACCCCTCCCTCCTTTGTGATTGAAAATGAGAGTCCCTTCACCTTTAAAAAGAAAATAGATGAGCGGTCTGCACCCGCAAGGCGGTGCTCTTGTTTCATTCACTACTACAGTTAAAGTGCTTTTAAGATCATGATACTTATTAAGTTTAGGTGTTGATCTATGTAGAAAATTTTATTATTTCTTATCCTAAAGGTCAGCTTTTGGTTTCTGAGCATTAACCACAGCAACTGCATCAAACTCGATAAAGCATAACTGTTTTACGAAGGTCTCATGTTTTGTTGACAGTTGATAGTGCTGGAGCATGCTCAGCCCCACCACCGGGCTGTGAGATGACAGGCTGATAGCCCAATGAGGCTGAAAGCCCCATGTCCTCAGTTTCAGGGATCCTACCCTAACATCCTATTACTTATATAGCCATGCCGGATACACAGATATGTCACTAGTGCTGCGCAGTTGAAACACTTGCATAATACTTCGGACACTGTAGTTATAACTTACATTAAATTATAGTTGAACATTACCACAGTAGGTCAAAGTATGTGGAAAAATTTCAGTCAGCTGCTGATGCTGAGGTCTTCTGCAGTGAATTTTCTATTATAGAAATTAACATTAAAGTTGTCAAAGTGTTTTTATCTTTGTTTATTAATCCGATCTTTAAAGTACTTTATATTCAGAACAGTACACTAATGCATGATTTGCTAAGCAATATTATCCTATCAGGGTATTGTTCAGCCAGACGAGTCGTATCTGAGGAGAAATGCTTAATTAATGTTCATATCCCAGGCTTTATTCCTTTTTGTGTGGGATCACTAATTTTTAGTTATAAAATTCCATTTTACAGACTGAAATGTACACTTTACACTATGTGATACACTGTAAATGTATTCTACAAAAAATGACTTAAATCAAATAATATAAACTTTAAGAAATGCCTTTGAACCAAACTAAATTGCCAGTTGGTGTTGTATCGAGAACAATTAATATTCAATGTTTAGATTGTTTACAAAACTTTTTGTGAATAATTTATCTTTGATCGTAAAACATTATCAAATGAGCACATTGGTTGTCTTCACTGTCTTAGTTTGCCTTAACTGTTTCATTATATGCTGTTATGGAATAAATTTGTTGCAGGAATAAATTTGTCTGCAACATACTTTTATCTGTTGTTATGGATATTCAGGATGTTATTTCCTGTGTTTTAAAGTTTGACACATTTATAAATAAAGTCCACTTGTTTAAGGACAAAACTTTAAATAGCCAGTGATTGTTGTATGTTCACAACTAAAATGGACCATTTGTAACTGATTTCTTGAAACTATTCTTGTATAGAGGACATTAGACAGACCTCAACAGATACTAACAGATGTTAGAGCTTTTATTTACCTGAGATTGAGATATTTAATTTTCTGCAAACGTAATGCAACAATGTACTTTATTTGCATTGCTTGTTTGTGAAATCAATCTAATTTTGACATAAAATTATAATCACATTTTTATATCATTTACCGGTTCTGTGATATTTTGAACAACCACGAAAACTGTTTCGTGTCAATCAAATGTTAAGTTCTATTTCATAATTTCTATAACATATCAATTTCAATGTCATGTGACAAATGGTGTTACAATGTTTTTGTTTTGATTATGTGAAATATATACTACACAAAAATGCTGTAATCACTCAACTGAATGCGTCAAATGCAAGTTTTACACGTCAGTACAATTTAAGCTCACTGCTGAATTACGTAACATCAAACTCTGTTAATTTTAATGTACTGTAACAAATAATTTCTATAAACAGTTAATATTTGCCTCTACCGTTGATATATGCTGTACAGTATATATATGCTGTACATTTAATATATGCTGTACAGTTGATACATGTATATGCTGTTCAGTTGATATATGCTGTGCAATTGATATATGCTGTACTGTTGATATATGCTGTACAGTTGATATATGCTGTACAGTTGATATATGCTGTACTGTTGATATATGCTGTACAGTTGATATATGCTGTACCATTGATATATGATGTACAGTTGATATATGCTGTACCGTTGATATATGCTGTACAGTTGATATATGCTGTACCGTTGATATATGCTTTATGTTTTGAAGTGTACATGCCTAGTGTCCCACCTGTTTTTGTAAAATTTTATATTTGTGCTGAAATGTTTAATATAATCACATTTGATAGACTCTAAGCAAACATTTTGATTATATTTAAATATACAAGTAATACTGTCTTTATTTCAATCATACATGATAAGCTATTAAAAAGATCTATATTTGACTATCATGATTCTTAAGTTCAGACAAGTCAAACTATAGACAGATGGAAGTAGTGTTTTTCCATCTGAAGAATTCAAGATTACTAACTTCAGCTGTAGTTGATTGTGACAAAGGCTTTCACAATATTGGACATAAAGTTTGCAAAACATTGAAAAAGCTGCTCTTTCTGACAATTTTAATTGTAAGACCAAACAATTTGTTTAAGCATTGAATTTTAATTAAAGTCATATTTTGAAGATATGTTTTACTATAGTCAGATTGAAGTTACACCCCTGGTCACTGAGTGTTTGACAGTACTGTGTTCCACTTAATATATTTATATACAAGGACGTTCATAGCAGACATTGAAAAATGGGAATTATTTGATTTAAATAGAGCATTATTTCTATGCAATTTGTATGTGAATTTTGCTAGATTAACAAGATAACATATAATTGTTTTGTGTAATTTTCAATTGAAACATGTTATAAATGTGTTTACCAGTTTATACAGTATTTTATTGTTATGATGAAATGTTTTGTTATATTATTATAAGATTAACATGTTATAAAGAATAAAATCACAGTAACTTAACTATTTTATTTGAGATGCTTTACCAGTATGAACTTGCTAGATGAAGAACATTCATTTGTTGTCACCTCTGTTATGATTGATGCATTTACAATATGTGTTCCCGTCATCATACTCCCATTTAAGCAATAACTCCACCTTTAATGAATTAAGGCCCATTAAACATTGTTTAATACAGGAAATGTACACAGTATTGTGACATCAATTTGTTTATTTTCATGATTTCGATTTTTTTCAGGCACTTTATTTTCATTGTAAAGGTGGGTTCCCACTGCCGATCCCATCAACTCGATAATCCCGATCACCGAAATTACCCGACCAAGCTTGACTAAAAAGGGTATACACGACTTCTTCTCGACCTCTTGTCAATAACACACAACCCCGACACGACTCATTCACGACGTCCACTCAACCGATTTCTGCTCGATCATCTCGTCATATACGCGAGCCCTTTATAATCACAGCTCGACCAAGTGGACCACAGCTCGATCGCCACCAGATCTTCACACGACCAGATCGTGATTTTGGTACTACAGTCGTACAAAGTCGCAAACGGTCGTGTATTGAAACTTTGAGAATAAAAACTTCAAACATTGTTGTTCACTTATCACTTTAATCATCATGGAGATTGAACAATTACATTTGTGGACCAGATGGTTAGAGCTTCAGAGAGACATGGCCATGGCTGTATAAAATGTAGAGGAGGAGGACGCCGCCCAGGTGCGTAGGCGTTGGCGACCACGACGCAGTGAAAATTTTGGTACCTCATTGTCGGGAAATTAGGGTGTTCTGCTACTAGCTCAATTGGAGGTGTAGGTGGATCATTCCTCTCTTCCTGTGGGGATACAGTTACTTCAGTCTCAGCGACTGTACATTTACCACAAGTGTTACTAGTTTTAGCAGTATCAGTCGCCTTTTTACCCTTTCTTGGCATCTTTGGATGTTTACTCGTCCGATTCTAAGAAGGTTATGAGAGACAAGCACGACGTTTGCACGTGAGTTTTGTTATAGTTACATGAACTCGTGAATGGTCGAATAGCAATCGGGGTTTGATCTTGTACGGTAGAGTAGCCGTCGGGTAGCAGTCTAGTAAATATGTACATCAAATCGAATAGAGGTCGAGTGGATCATGTTGCGATCTAAAATAAATCGGGCAGAAGTCGAGCGGATCGAGTTCAGATCGTGCAAAAAATGTCAATTTGATCTCCACACGATTGCTTCACGATCAACTCGATCTTCTACTTGACTAATACACGACCACTTCCCGAGCGCTTCTCGATCCATTTCCTACTCGACCGCTACTCGATATTTCTAGACAAGTAAAAAAATATCAGGAAGCCCGATCAATGCCGACCGCCCCCGACCAGTCATGCCGACCAAACCAGACCAGTACCCGACCGCTTGGTCGGGCTTGATCGAGTTTATCTGATAGGCAGTGGGAACCCAGTTTAAGGGAGACATATAAAGGTCAAAATAGAAAGTGTCTTGTTCTGAGAAAACTGGGCATAATGCATTTGCGTAGTGTCGTCCTAGATTAGCATGTGCAGTGCGACACTTCTGCTTAAAGATTTTCTGTTAAAAGCGATTTCCTTTAAACGAAAAATATCATTAATGATATGGTGTCATCCTTGATTAGCCTGTGCACACTGCACAGGCTAATCTGGGATGTACTTTACGCACATGCATTTTGCCCAATTTTCACAGAACAAGACACAAAAAGTGAATAAAATACCAGGTAGGTGGCAAAGTGGATAAGTTTTTGCTCAGCATGAAGACTTGAAACAGTAGCCAAATCTCAACAACTTGCCAAGGCTCATGGTTAAATGTTTTTATCAAATTCAATTAACTTTTGTATTCAACTCTAACCTAGAATTCTCTATGTCAATTAATGTCCCCTACCGGTTTCACCGGAGGGGACTTATGGTTTGCGCTCCGTCTGTCTGTCTGTCCGTCCGTCACACTTTTCTGGATCCTGCGATAACTTTGAAAGTTCTTAATATTTTTTCATGAAACTTGGAACATGGATTAATGGCAATATGGACATTATGCACGTCATTTCATTTTGTTCCTACGTCAACAATTCTGGTTGCTATGGCAACAAATAGACTAGAAATACTGCTGAAAATGGTGGTTTTCTGGATCCTGCGATTACTTTAAAGTTCTTAATATTTTTTCATGAAACTTGGAAAATGGATAGATGGCAATATGGACATTATGCACGTCATTTCATTTTGTTCCTACGTCAAAAATTGTGGTTGCTATGGCAACCAAAAAAATAATAATTCTGAAAATGGTGGAATTTCTGACAATGGTGGAGCCGGTAGGGGACCATGTTGCTTGACAATAGCTTTGTCATACATGATTCCACACAACTATTTGTTATTTGTAGAATGGTACATTCAAAGTATAATGCAACACAAACCATGTGATTATACAATTTATTAAGCCTGTACATAATTATGAGCCCATTTTCAATCACCCCATTTTCAATCACCCCCTTGTTAGTTAAACAAAAAGTCACGAAAAGGCAAAAAATTCAATGAGAGGTCAACAATAACAAGTTTCTTTTGCCAAAGGAAAACAAACTGGCAATGAAAAAAAATTGAAATACAGTGAACTCCCTCAAAACAAAACTCGATATACCTGAATTCTCTGAAAATAATATAAAAACTTTTGAAAATCACTATATCGTGAAATGATATTTTAATATACAATGTCTGAATTAATTCTTAAGCAGTATACTTCTTTATTTATTTAACCTACAATTCTAATTAAAATCAAACTCCCTCAAAACCCAAAACTTGTTTGGTCCCTAATTTGTGTTTGGTTTAGAGGAAGTTCACTGTATTACCGGTAGTATTTATTAAAAAAGTCAAAATTACTAGTTTATAAAATTTACAACTATGATCAGAATTCAATGTAATACTTTAAACTGTTCATCAAACTAATATTTATTTGGATTTAATGTTTTATGAATAACTATGTCAAAATGAAAGTAAAGGAGAAAAAACAAGGAATCATATAATAACCCATATCTCAAAATATCCCATATGTACATTTTTTTATTTTTTGAACCATATTTTTTTCCCTCATAGTAACCTTCCAAAAACTAATAACTTAGTTGAGTTGTTTTGCTTTGACATATTTGTGCTTAGTAACAGGAATTTTTCTTGTGTTTGTTTGAAATATTGGACATTTCTGCTGACATTAAAAAAGAAGTCCATTTTTATATGTTCAAATCATGCAGAATTATTTAAATAGCGAGACAATTATTTCAAAATGTAATAATTAATGACATTTATTAGTAAATAACCAATACAAAAAGTTTAAACCCATTTTTCTCTCTTGCAAGATGTTTTTTTTTACTTTAAATATATTACGTTTAAAAATTAAGAGTTCCCCTATAATAAAATCATTTCATCCTTCCTAACAACTGTCAATCTCGTTTCTAGAGGCCAATCTCTCTAGGTCATCCCAAGGTCACATCAAGGTCATGGATGGTTGTGGGCAGGCACAAACTTCTCATCTCCATGGGCCTTCAACATGTGCTCTGCAAACCTGTAGTGAAAGCATAGAGATTTGATAATCCAGAGGTAGTATACAAAACTTCCTGATTATTATATACAGCAGAGCCCTGGGAAAGCATGGCTTTCTGTTTGAGCATAAAATATTTTAGGCACAGGCTATTCAGGTTTGACACTTTTGCTTTCATAGAAATTTGTGTGTGAAGGAAGTCTTTTCTTAATAAAATAAATAAAAAAAAGTCTAGGTGCATGGAGAGTGTTGTCAATTATCATCCTGTACAGTCTAGGTGCATGGAGAGTGTCAATTATCATCCTGTACAGTGCACAGTGTAATCTAGGTGCATGGAGAGTGTCGTCAATTATCATCCTGTACAGTGCACAGTGTAATCTGGGAAGATACTCAACGCACATTCATAAGGCCCAATTTTCATTTTTTGAAACAAACAAACCACATCTAAAGCAGTAAAATCATAACGGGCAATTGATCTGGTAATAATTTTTATGTCCCCCAGTCTATACTGGGGGACATATTGTTTTTGCCTTGTCTGTTTGTTGGTTTGCGTCAAACTTTAACATTGGCCATAATTTTTGCAATATTGAAGATAGCAACTTTATATTTTTCATGCATGTGTATCTCATGGAGCTCCACATTTTGAGTGGTGAAAGGTCATGGTCACTATTCAAGATAAAATATACGGAGGGGGACATAGTGTTTCACAAACACATCTTGTTTGTATTGTTCATAAATAGATTGGTATGCCACCGGAGTTAATTGAGAAGGTATACTCTGTTTGTAAGTATCAATAGTATATGTTTTTGAAGAATCGAGAGCTTTCGAAAATGAAAAAAAAAATAGATCTCTTACAAGCACAATAGAATAAATGTGAAATTGACCCAATTTGCACTTTTTAATAAATGCACTTAACAAAAGTATATTCTTTGTGTAAATCAAATGCAAAATGAAAACTTTAATAGAAACTAATCAGTAAAAAGTAAGAAAAAAAGTAAAATCTTGATGGCATTACTTAAAACCTATGCAAAGGAATGACAGCGGACATCACTTTTACAAACTGTGCCATCATGCGTATTAATTTACTCTTTCCCACCTAGAAGTATATGGAACACTCAATATGTTTATGTCAGAATGTAAACATAAAATGTGCAAAACGAACAGGCCCCATATTTAATAATGACTTTTATCTAAAAATTCATAAATTATTATCTTATTACATGTATGTGTAAAGAGCAGTGTCTGTTATTATATCTCATGATTATTTTGTCAATTTTTTGTTACAGACATTGCTCTCTTTGGAGCTCTTTTCAATGATCAAGTCCCTTTAGCATTTTCTAAAGCAAAGGGGCAATGTGACATAAATGATGTTGGTTGACTTTAATTCTTCCATATTCAATAACCATTTTGTTGTTTAAATAGTTTTTAATTATGTCATAACAAGGCGATTTTGTACCCCAAACATTTCCTCGATAAGCTGGTTTACTAGTACTTTGTGCTTATACTGACACCAGCAATACACAACTGCTCACTTGAATCAAAATTAGGGAGAGTACAGCCATTCAAACATTTTCCGGGCCAATCCCTACACAGTTTATGTGGCTGGGACGCACATTGAACTAACAATATCAGGCTGGTAGCCCATGGCTCTACTAGCTGAGATAGCCGAGCTACCAGCTTGGTGTAAGTGATGAACTGAATATGTTGGATAGATTAGCGAAATTAGAGGGCCTGAAAGGCCCAAAGTCGCACAACTGAGATAACAAGATATTATTGGGACATATCTTCTGACCAAGTTTCATGAAGATCGGAAAATAAATGTGGCCTCTATAGTGTTAACAAGGTTTTACTATAGCCATATAAGGAAAATGCCCCGCCCCCTGGCAGCCATGTTTTTCAACCAACCGGCATCATTTTCGGACTTGTCCAAGATATTATTGGGATGAACCTTCTAACCACGTTTCATGAAGATCAGAAATAAATGTGGCCTCTTGTGTGTTAACAAGATTTTACTATAGCCATATTTAGCCAAATAAGGAAAAATGCCCTGCCCCTTGGCAGTCATGTTTTTTCACCCATCATGACCATTTTCGAACTCGTCCGAGATATCTATAAAATCGATATTTGGAACAAATTTTATGAAGATTAGGCAAAAAATGAGTGTTCACAAGCTTTTTTTACTATATAAATATAAGGAAAATTACCCCCACCCCTGGCGGCCATGTTTTTTTACCGATCCGAACCATTTTTGAACTCAACCTTCATATCCAGAAAACACATATTCTGACCAAATTTCATGAAGATTGGACCAAAATTGTGACTTCTAGAGTGTTCACATGTTTTCACTGTATACATATAGAGAAAATTGTCCCGCCCCCTGGCGGCCATGTTTTTTCACCAATCTGGACCATTTTCGAACTCGTCCGAGATATCAATAAAACCAATGTTTTGACCAAGTTTCATGATGATTGGGCAAAAATTGTTACTTCTAGAGTGTTCACAAGGTTTCTCTATAGCCATATAAGGAATACTGCCCCGCCCCCTGGAGGCCATGTTTTTCAACGGTCCAGAACCATTTTTGAACTCAACCAACATATCATTTAGACAAACATTTTGACAAACTTACATGAAGATTTGGCATCAAATGTGACTTCTACAGTGTTCACAAGGTTTTTCTTTTATTTTACCTAGTGACCTAGTTTTTGACCCAGCATGACCCAGTTTCAAACTCAGTTGAGGTATCAATGGGACAAATATTCTGACCAAGTTTCATGAAGATCAGACAATAAATGTGGCCTCTAGAGTGTTCACAAGGCAACATGTTGACAACGGACAACGCACGACGGACAAAAGGCGATCACAAAAGCTCACCATGAGCACGTTGTGCTCAGGTGAGCTAAAAAAAGGAGAACCACACATACTGTTCGTGACAATCCAGCGACTTATCCCTGGTCACAGACATCGTGTGAGCCAGCTTGTACAGAACCTGCAATAGAGTAGCCTCTCTAATAGACATTGCAAATACATTCAACTGCCAACAGAGTAGCCTCTCTAATAGACATTGCAAATACATTTGATTGACTATAGAGTAGCCTCTCTAATAGACATTTCAAATACATTTAACTGACAATAGAGTAGCCTCTCTAATAGACATTGCAATAGAGTAGCCTCTAATAGACATTGCAATAGAGTAGCCTCTAATAGACATTGCAATAGAGTAGCCTCTCTAATAGACATTAAAAATACATTTAACTGACAATAGAGTAGCCTCTCTAATAGACATTGCAATAGAGTAGCCTCTCTAATAGACATTGCAATAGAGTAGCCTCTCTAATAGACATTGCAATAGAGTAGCCTGTCTAATAGACATTGCAAATACATTAAACTGACAATAGAGTAGCCTCTCTAACAGACATTGCAATAGAGTAGCCTCTCTAATAGACATTGAAATAGAGTAGCCTCTCTAAAAGACATTGCAATAAAGTAGCCTCTCTAGACATTGCAATAGAGTAGCCTCTCTAATAGACATTGCAAATACATTTAACTGACAATAGAGTAGCCTCTCTATATAGACATTGCAAATACATTTAACTGACAATAGAGTAGCCTCTCTATATAGACATTGCAAATACATTTAACTGACAATAGAGTAGCATCTCTAATAGACATTGCAATAGAGTAGCCTCTCTAATACACATTGCAATAGAGTAGCCTCTCTAATAGACATTGCAATAGAGTAGCAATAGAGTAGCAATAGAGTAGCCTCTCTAATAGACATTGCAATAGAGTAGCCTCTCTAATAGACATTGCAAATACATTTAACTGACAATAGAGTAGCCTCTCTAATAGACATTGCAAATACATTTAACTGACAATAGAGTAGCATCTCTAATAGACATTGCAATAGAGTAGCCTCTCTAATACACATTGCAATAGAGTAGCCTCTCTAATAGACATTGCAATAGAGTAGCCTCTATAATAGACATTGAAATAGAGTAGCCTCTCTAATAGACATTGCAAATACATTTAACTGACAAAAATGTTCTAAATTTACTGACAAATTTACAATTCTTCTGACGCTAAACTGCTATTTTTATACTGTCAACCCACACTGAAACATTTTCCTAACAATGACATCATCTCCCTTCAACTGACTCAAATAAGGAATATGACTTCCCTATATTGTTTACAACAACATGCATTATTTTGACCAGCTTTAATTGCTAGTATTTTGGACTTAAAACCTTTCAAAAACTGCCATAAAATTATTCATGTTTATCAACACTTATAAAGAAAATGAATACAATACAGTATTATTTGAGAAATTAAGCTTGCATAACTTTAATTACTGTTTGCCAGTTATTTGCTGTTTATTATTTAATAACGTTTAATTGATAAATGTTAACAAAACTACATTATTTAAAAAGTATTTTTGACAAATATCCTGTTTATAAAAGCTGTTTCTCCTTGTACATACCACAAAGATAAGAGAGTGCAGGATGACTGTGTAGAAGAAAGCAAACGCCCGTGCCGTCTTGTTGCCCAAGATGAACTTGCCCTAAAATAAACAGAACTATGCACACTAGAAAACCTCTAGATTAAACTGATCTAGATTTGTTAGGTTTATCTTATTGCTAATAATTGTAGAGAATAGGTCTTAATACGTATAAAGCACCCATAAGTTATGTATATTTTGTAAGTTCAGATTCACTACTCATAGCTGAGTGCCACTACTTTAACTTGCTAATTAAAACAGCAGAATTTAACTTCATAGCATGCATTAGACATCAAACTCAATTATTTACAAAATAGACATCATTGATATGTGTTTGAAGACTGGACATCCTTGACAAGCATTGACATACTAGACATCATGTACAAATGTCCAAAACATCCCACATTTAGAAGGATCAATATCTAGTCTTCAACACCTCTGCTTCAGAAGTATCCACATTCAGTCACAAGCATCACACAATAAGCAGGATTCACCATTCAGTCTCCAACATCCCACATTAAGCAGGATCCACATTCAGTCTCCAACATCCCACATTAAGCAGGATCCACATTCAGTCTCCAACATCCCACATTAAGCAGGATTCACCATCCAGTCTCCAACATCCCACATTAAGCAGGATCCATATTCAGTCTCCAACATCCCACATTAAGCAGGATCCACATAGAGTCTCCAACATCCTACATTAAGCAGGATCCACATTCAGTCTCCAACATCCCAAATTAAGCAGGATCCACATTCAGTCTCAAACATCCCACATTAATTAGGATCCACATTCAGTCTCCACATCCCACATTGAGCAGGATCCACTTTCAGTCTCCAACATCCCACATTAAGCAGGATCCATTTTCAGTCTCTGACATCTCACATAAGCCAGGATCCACACTCATTCTCCAACATCCCACATTATGCAGGACCCACATTCAGTCTCCAACATCCCACATTAAGCAGAATCCACATTCAGTCTCCAACATCCCACATTAAGCAGGATTCACCATCCAGTCTCCAACATCCCACATTAAGCAGGATCCACATTCAGTCTCCAACATCCCACAATAAGCAGGATCCACATCCAGTCTCCAACATCCCACATTAAGCAGGATTCACCATCCAGTCTCCAACATCCCACATAAAGCAGGATTCACCATCCGGTCTCCAATATCCCACATTAAGCAGGATCCACATTCAGTCTCCAACATCCCACATTAAGCAGGATCCACATCCAGTCTCAAACATCCCACATTAAGCAGGATCCACATCCAGTCTCCAACATCCCACATTAAGCAGGATCCACCATCCAGTCTCCAACATCCCACATTAAGCAGGATCCACATTCAGTCTCCAACATCCCACATTAAGCAGGATGCACATTCAGTCTCCAACATCCCAAATTAAGCAGGATCCACATTCAGTCTCCAACATCCCACATTAATCAGGATGCACATTCAGTCTCAAACATCCCACATTAAGCAGGATACACATTCAGTCTCCACATCCCACATTAAGCAGGATCCACTTTCAGTCTCCAACATCCCACATTAAGCAGGATCCACATTCAGTCTCTGACATCCCACATAAGCCAGGATCCACATTCAGTCTCCGACATCCCACATTATGCAGGACCCACATTCAGTCTCCAACATCTCACATCTAGCAGGATCCATATTCAATCTCCAACATCCATCATTACGCAGGATCCACACTCAGTCTCTGACATCACACATAAGCCAGGATCCACATTCAGTCTACCACATCTTACATTAAGCAGGATCCAAATTCAGTCTCCAATATCCCACATTAAACAAAACACATTCAGTCTCCAACATCCCTATTAAGCAGAATCCACATTCAGTCTCCAACATCCCACATAAAATCTCATTCAGTCTTTAACATCCCACATTTAGCAGAATCAACATTCAGTCTCCAACATCCATCATTAAACAGGATCCACATCCAGTCTCCAATATCCCACATTAAGCAGGATGCATATTCATCCCACTTTTAGCAGAATCAACATTCAGTCTCTAACATTTCTTATTAAGATGGATCTAAATTCAGACCCCAACATCCCACATTAAGCAGGACCCACATCCAGTTACCAACATCCCCCATTAAGCAGGATCTACATTCAGTCTCCAACATCCCACATTAAGAAGGACCCACATTCAGTCTCTAACATCCCACATTAACCAGGACCCACATCAAGTCTCTAACATCCCACATTAAGCGGGATCCACATTCAGTCTCTAACATCCCACATTAAGCAAGACCCACATCAAGTCTCCAACATCTCATATTAAAAAGATATAAATTCAGTCCCTTACATCCCACATTCAGCAGGAACCACATCTAGTCTCCAACATCCTACATTAAACCTGATCCACATTCAGTCTTTGACAACCCACATTAAGCAGGATCCAATTTCAGTCTCCTACATCCCACATATAGCAGGATCCACATTCTGTCTCCAATATCCCACATTAAGCAGGATTTACCATCCAGTCTCCAACATCCCACATGAAGCAGGACCCAATTTCAGTCTCCAACATCCCACATTAAGCAGGATACACATTCAGTCTCCAATATCCCACATTAAGCAGGATACACATTCAGTCTCCAACATCCCACATTAAGCAGGATCCACATTCAGTCTCCATCATCCCACATTAAGCAGGATCCACATTCAGTCTACAACATCCCACATTAAGCAGGATCCACTTTCAGTCTCCAACATCCCACATTAAGCAGGATCCACATTCAGTCTCCAACATCCCACATTAAGCAGGATCCACATTCAGTCTCTAACATCCCACATAAAGCAGGATACACATTCAGTCTCCACATCCCACATTAAGTAGGATCCACATTCAGTCTAACACACCCAACATTAGGCAGGATCCGTATGAAGCAGGTCTTACAGAAAACTGATTGGTTTGTTTTCCTTACCATACTGAGGGTGATCTTGTCATAGGGCTTGAGATTCATGTAGCGCTTGACTTTCTCCTATATTAACAACAAGTTAAAGTCATTTGAGCAACATGGCACAAAGAATTACACAGGAAATATAAGATATTGCAAAGAATGTTGTAGCTTACTAAACAACAAGAGCTAGTCTAACACTTTTGTTTAGTCAATAATTAATTGACTGAGAAAATTACAATACTGTAAAGCCAAAAAATGATAAACTTATAACAAAGGACTAATTAATTGGCATGTGATAAACTGGGCCCAACTCCTTAAAGTAATTCCTGAGTGACCCCTCTCCCAATTAACACAAATGACTTACGCAAATATTTTTTCAAAATCAAAAATGAGCAAATTTAAGATTTTACAAAATTTTCATTTTTTTAAACTACAAAAATTTCATGCCGAACAAATTAAATGGTTTCACGGTATGTGGCACTGTGTTGAATTGAGGTTGGTGTTAGAATGAAATTAGCAAACACCTAATGATGAAACTATTTTGTATGCCTTACTGTGAATACATTGGAATTTAAAATTAGCTTGCATAATGAGACGCAAAATTGTATAGCTTACATACCTTTCTGCTGAAAGAAGAGAAGGGGTCGAGTCTTTCCTCGTACTGGGTTGAGTACTTGGTCATTGTCCCATCCTCATGGTGGCCACCAGACTGAAGATGTGAACACGTGTAAGTAGCGAATATTGTTTGTTGGGAATGTTGGCCATGCTTGACAGTCATATATTATTGGTCAGTTAACTACTAAACTTTTCCTGGAAAAATCGGGTCAATCCTAGTCATTTATAACCTGTACTAGATGCTCCTACTTATGCCTGTAGCTGATAAATGCTATGTTTGAATCAGAAATAGGATGTAAACAGCATAATAAATATTGAATTACAAATGACCTTTAGCATTTACTTTCTAGGCTGAGATTTCAACTCACAACCCATACATGACAGTCCAGCACTCTATCAACTGGGCTACCTGGCAAAGCTTGGTAGTTTGAAATTGAATTAAAACTGATATAAATGATATTTGTAAGACTGACCTGTTCTTATTGTTTTGTACTCAAGAAAACAAACAAGAAAAAAACAAGCATAAGTCAATTATTCAACAAACATAAAACCAAAAAAAGGATAAGAAAATATAAGGTTTTTATTAAATTGGCAAATGAATAGGACTAAACCAGCACAAATACAATAATTTTGTATTCATCTCGATTCATCTTCTCAAACTGGACCTACCTTCTGTGCGTATCCAGCTGACTGCAGGTAGCGTACTTTCTCGTAGAGTTTCACGTTGTCGGAGCGCAGTTTGTCAATCTCATTCTGCAGCAGGGTTACCTGCTGTTGCTGACCAATGGTTTGCTGGAATCACATGGGTTACAATTCACTTACATTGCATGTATCAACAATATTAAACAATACTTAACACTTTTACATGTGTAACAAATTAGCTGCCTTTCTTTTATTGAAAATAGGTGATATCTCAACTTTTTTGCAATTAAATTTTATTTCGAGGCATATTTGACTAGACCTCGTACAGATGTGGTCATAGTTATTGCTTTCTATACCTCAAGCATATACCGGTAAAAACAAGGCATGTTTTCAGTGAATAATCAAACATGTAATTCCACTCATCTTCATAGAAAAATATAATTTTTCACCATTGGCTTCATCACTCACACAAATATTTGTTCTAATACAAAACATGAAATAGAAGTACATATCAACAAAGGCCACAAAAATCATCTAAATATTTGCTTGTGCTATATGATGTGAGTACATGACTACAGAGTTATTAGCAATTTTACTTCCTACAGTACTGGGCATGAAAACATTAGGTCAATGTCAAAATTAACCCATTTATGCCTAGCGTCTAGAAAAAAGGCCTTGGCAAACAGCGTAGACCCAGATGAGACGCTGCATGATCTCATCAGGGTCAGCACTATTTGCTTAAAGGAATTTCTGTTAAAAATATTCTAAATATAGAAATAAGTATACTAGACATCCCTAATTATGGAAATAAATTGATCCAATTTAGACGGATGGGAGAATCCACTACACATAAATGGGTTAAAAAGAGATTGAACAAGCAAATTTGTTGAATTGATATCCCACACCAATATACTTCTGGACACAAAAGTTTTCTGGATGGATGGACAACGCCAACGTGCATCATCGTCTTATCAATATATATACTCATACCAAGTTTCAATGAAATCCGTCAAAGCACTTCCAAGATATGGCTCCTGACACACACAAAAAGCGTTTGTTCAAGATACAAAAGGCCATAACCCTGTTATTATCCAATGGTGTACAATGCCATTTGGCGTGCATCATCCTCTTATCCATATATATACTCATACCAAGTTTCAATGAAATCCGCCAAAGCACTTCCAAAATATGGCTCCGGACACAAAAGAGCATTTTTTCAAGATACAAAGGACCATAACTCCGTTATTAACAGGAAGTGTACAATGCCATTTGGCGTGCATCATCCTCTTATCCATATATATACTCATACCAAGTTTCAATGAAATCCTCCAAAACAATTCCAAGATATGGCTCCGAACATTAAAGTGCCGGACTGACAGACAAAGGACGAAAAGACGGACGGACAGAAGGACGGAAAGACGGACAACGCCAAAACAACAAGAGATGTGTGTGTCAGAAACACAATGCACCCTATTGCCCCACATGAAATAATATTTTTTGACCTTGACCTTGAACTTCCACCACTCACAATGTGCAGCTTCATGAGAACACCGCTTTGAATTAATTTTTTTTTTACCTTTGACCTTGAAGGATGACCTTGAAAGATGACCTTGAACTTCCATCACTTACAATGTGCAGCTTCATGAGAACGCCGCTTTGATTTATTTTTTTTTACCTTAAAGGATGACCTTGACCGTGAAGGATGACTTGACCTTGAACTTCCACCACTCACAATGTGCAGCTTCATGAGAATGTCGCTTTGAAAAAAATTATTTTGTTGAATTTTGACCTTGAAGGATGACCTTGACCTTGAAGGATGACCTTGACCTTGAACTTCCACCACTCACAATGTGCACCTTCATGAGAACGCCGCTTTGAATTTGTTTTTTGTTGACCTTTGACCTTAAAGAACGACCTTGACTGATGACCTTGAACTTGCACCACTCACAATGTGCAGCTTCATGAGAACGCCGCTTTGAATTTTTTGTTGTTGCTAACCTTTGACCTTGAAGGATTACCTTGACCTTGAAGGACGACCTTGACCTTGAAGAATGACCTTGACCTTGAACTTCCACCACTCACAAAGTGCAGCTTCATGTGAACACCGCTTTGAATTAATTTATTTTTTTGACCTTTGACCTTGAAGGATTACCTTGACCTTGAAGGATTACATTGACCTTGAACTTCCACCACTCAAAATGTGCAGCTTCATGAGATACACATGCATGCCAAATATCAAGTTGTTATCTCCAAAATTGAAAAAGTTATAGCCAATGTTAAAGTTTTCGGATGGACAGACGCCATATATTTGACATTTGACCTTGAAGGATGACCTTGACCTTCATCTTTCGCCACTCAAAATGTTCAGCTCCATTAGATACACATGCATGCCAAATATCAAGTTGCTATCTTCAATAGTGAAAACGTTATGGCCAATGTTAAAGTTTTTGGACGGACGGACAGACCCCATATTCTAGACATTTGACCTTGAAGGATGACTTTGACCTTCACCTTTCACCATTCAAAAGGTGCAGCTCCGTGAGATGCACATGCATGCCAAATATCAAGTTGCTATCTTCAATATTGAAAAAGTTATGGCCAATGTTAAAGTTTTCGGACGGACAGACGCCATATATTTGACATTTGACCTTGAAGGTTGACCTTGACCTTCACCTTTCACCACTCAAAATGTTCAGCTCCATGAGATACACATGCATGCCAAATATCAAGTTGCTATCTTCAATAGTGAAAAAGCAATGGCGAATGTTAAAGTTTTTGGACGAACGGACAGACGCCATATATTAGACATTTGACCTTGAAGGATGACCTTGACCTTCACCTTTCATCACTCAAAATGTGCAGCTCCGTGAGATGCACATGCATGCCAAATATCATGTTTCTATCTTGAATAATGCAAAAGTTATGGTCAACGTTAAAGTGTTTTTTTTGGACTACAGACAGACACACTGACTGACGGACAGTTCAACTGCTATATGCCACCCTACCGGGGACATAAAAAACAATATCCCTCAGCCTATGGCGGGGGATAATAACATGGTTGGTTTGGTTATGGTAATAAGAAACAATTGTGTCAGCAGTGATGTAACAAGCAGCGTTGATCATATCAAATTCATATTGAAATATGTTTCAGATGCAGATTATGTATATAAACAAAATAATACAGAATGAGCATGCTTACGGCCTCCAATTCTTGGGCTCTGATCCGGTACCTCTCCCGCTGACTCTGGACTATGGGAAGCAGAGAGTCTGCAGCTGATTTGCCTCCATCCATGGACTGGGGGGTGTAAACTGGCAGACAAACAGCAGGACAGTATCAGTTAAAGGAGAACATGTAACAGGTGTTATCTTACAGTTTCATGAATATGGTGAAATAACTATTTTAATGACTGCTACTTCTATTGACATAAAACATGGTCGGCACAGGATATGGATAGACTGAGAACACTCCTTGACTGAAAATGAAACCTAGGATATCCCATTTGCAAGGCAGATTCTATGGCTTATGTTTGCATTCTTTTTGTAGACAAAGGAATATGTGAACAAATTATTTTTTTCCAACTAAAAAAGAATATTTATTGGTTTATTTTCTATGATTAAGAGTAGATTAAAATCAATAAACTACTGAGAAATAAGCGAAACAATAATATCACTACCACAAAATAATGACATATTTTAAAAGTGAAACAGTGAAAATTATAAATAACTTTCAGAATAATTTTTTTATTGCAATTAATTTATATATTAAAATGTAAATTGTCGGCTTTTAATTATCGCCATATCTGTGTTAACAACTGGATATGAAGTTACTATTCGCATTTTCATCATACCAGCAGACGACATCTCCTTCACAGCCTCAGCCATCATCTCAGCCGTTGGCGTGACAGACTCAGTTCCCTCTCCCTGGCCCCTAAACATGGCCGAAACGGCGTTGACACGGCGCAGGTCATCCTCCAGCTGTGAGATGAGTGCCTTCTGGTCCTGCAGGGTGCGTGCCGCTTCCAGATACTCTGTTTGTAACTGCTGGTAGCGAGCTGAAATACAGGGAACCACATGAGTAGAGATTAACACAGCTCCTGCAACAAACAGTTTACATTCCATTTCACCTATTTTTATAGGATCATCTGTAGTTTCTGTTAATTGGTAAACTTAATAATTTTTTTGTTACTTTTAATATATCACACACAAGGTCTGATATAATAATTGTGAATGAATGTAAATATGATTTGGGACACACCTGCAGAATGATTATATTAAACCAATTGTCATACAATGATATTGTTAATTCAATAAGAATAAAAACTACTCATTGTTAAAAATATGATGTTTGTTCATAAACACACTGCAGTTATCTAAACTAGTATTGATGAATTTGAAAGATAAAACAGTTATTTATGTGTGGTTTTTCAGGTTATACAAAAGATACAAGTGCCATTATAATAAATAACTAAAGCTCCGCGGTCCTATTTTAATAGTAGTCATCTACTTCCAAGGCCAGTGCACATGTGAAGTTTCAAGCCAATTTGTGAATTTGTAGACGAAAATTGAACAGAAAAGAGATGGTCAACCGACAGACTAACCGACTGACCGCCATCCAGCAAAACAATATACACCCTCTTCTTCGAAGGGGTGCATGTTTATAATACAATAACAGATCTAGAATGCTTTCAAAATACAAGCATTATTACCATAAAACATACATGAATTTCCTAAAGTAATAATAGAAGCGGATTTAGCCACACATTTTTTTACCACTTCAAAATGTATTGTAAATGGATAAACATTAAATATCCAAGCCGTACTATGGATAACATTGCAAACTAGAAACACTGAAAGAAGATCGCCCAATCATTGTTCTTGTAAAGTTGTATTAAAATCTGTTTTTTAAAAATGCGGTTCAGGTGGAAATGTTGTCAAAGAAATTTTTTAATCAACTTGATCTGTCATGGACAGACAGACATGACAAATACTTAATGCCTTCAGCATGAAGATGCCAGGGGCATAGTCAGCATGAAGATGCCAGTGCCATAGTCTACATGAATATGCCAGGGACATAGTCTGCATGAAGATGTCAGGAGCATAGGCAATATGAAGAT
Source organism: Dreissena polymorpha (assembly GCF_020536995.1). NCBI lineage: Eukaryota > Metazoa > Mollusca > Bivalvia > Myida > Dreissenidae > Dreissena > Dreissena polymorpha. The sequence continues at coordinate 81,493,978 of NC_068355.1, read as the reverse complement.
GCCAGGGGCATAGTCTACATGAAGATGTCAGGGGCATTGTCTACATGAAGATGCCAATGGCATAGTCTACATGAAGATGTCAGGGGCATAGTCTACATGACGATGTCATGGGCATAGTCTGCATGAAGATGCCAGAGGCATAGTCTACATGAAGATGCCAGGGGCATAGTCTAAATGAAGATGACAGGGGTATAGTCTACATAAAGATGCCAGGGGCATAGTATACATAAAGATGCCAGAGGCATAGTCTACACTAACATGCCAGAGGCATAGCCTACATGAAGATGCAAGGGGCATAGTCTACATGAAGATGTCAGGGGCATAGTCTACATGAAGAGGCCAGGGGCATAGTCTACATGAAAATTCCAGAGGCAAAGCCTACATGAAGATGCCAGGGGCATAGTCTGCATGAAGATGCCAGGGGCATAGTCTGCATGAAGATGACAGGGTCATAGTCTACATGAAGATGCCAGGGGCTGGTCTACATGAAGATGCCATTGGCATAGTCTGCATGAAGATGCCAGTGGCATAGTCTACATGTAGATGCCAGGTGCATAGTCTGCATGAAGATGGCAGGGTCATAGTATACATGAAGATGCCAGGGGCATAGTCTGCATAAAGATGCCAGGGGCATAGTCCACATGAAGATGCCAAGGTCATAGTCCACATGAAGATGTCAGGGTCATAGTCAACATGAAGATGCCAAGGACATAGTCCACATGCAGATGCCAGGGGCATAGCCTACATGAAGATGCCAGGGGCATAGTCTGCATGAAGATGACAGGGGCATAGTCTGCATGAAGATGACAGGGTCATAGTCTACATGAAGTTTCCAGGGGCATAGTCTACATGAAGATGTCAGGGGCATAGTCTGCATGATGATGCCAGGGGCATAGCCTACATGAAGATGCCAGGGTCATATTCTGCATGAAGATGACAGGGTCATAGTCTACATGAAGATGACAGGGTCATAGTCTACGTGAAGATGCCAGGGGCATAGTCTGCATGAAGATTACAGGGGCATAGTCTGCATGAAGATGACAGGGTCATAGTCTACGTGAAGATGCCAGGGGCATAGTCTGCATGAAGATGCCAGGGGCATAGTCTGCATGAAGATGACAGGGTCATAGTCTACGTGAAGATGCCAGGGGCATAGTCTGCATGAAGATTACAGGGGCATAGTCTGCATTAAGTTGACAGGGGCATAGTCTACATGAAGATGCCAGGGGCATAGTCTACATGAAGATGTCAGGGGCATAGTCTACATGAAGATGCCAGGGGCATAGTCTACATGAAGATGCCAGGGGCATAGTCTGCATGAAGATGCCAGGGGCTTAGTCTGCATGAAGATGACAGGGGTAAAGTCTACATGAAGATGCCAGGGGCATATTCTGCATGAAATTGCCAGGGGCATAGTCTGCATTAAGATGACAGGGGCATAGTCTACATGAAGATGCTAGGGGCATAGTCTACATGAAAATGTCAGGGGTCTAGTCTACATGAAGATGCCAGGGGCATAGTCTACATAAAGATGCCAGGGGCATAGTCTACATGAAGATGCCAGGGGTATAGTCTACATGACGATGCCAGGGACATAGTCCACATGAAGATGCCAGGGGCATAGTCTATATGAAGATGAAGGGGGCATAGTCTACATGAAGATGCAAGGGGCATAGTCTACATGATAATGCCAGGGGCATAGTTTGCATGAAGGTGCCAGGGGCATAGTCTGCATGAAAATGACAGGGTCATAGTCTACATGAAGATTACATGGGCATAGTCTTCATGAAGATACCAGGGGCATAGACTACATGAAGATGCCAGTGGCATAGTCTGCATGAAGATGACAGGGTCATAGTCTACATGAAGATGCCAGGGGCATAGTCTGCATGAAGATGCCAGGGGCATAGTCCACATGAAGATGCCAGGGGCATAGTCCACATGAAGATGCCAGGGGCATAGTCTACATGAAGATGCCAGGGACATAGTCCACATGCAGATGCCAGGGACATAGTCCACATGCAGATGCCAGGGGCATAGCCTACATGAAGAAGCCAGGGGCATAGTCTGCATGAAGATGCCAGGGGCATAGTCTGTATGAATATGACAGGGTCATAGTCTACATGAAGATGTCAGGGCCATAGTCTACATGAAGATGCCAGGGGCATAGTCTGCATGAAGATGCAAGGGGCATAGTCTACATTAATGCCAGGGGCATAGTCTGCATGAAGATGCCAGGGGCATAGTCTACATTTAGAGGTCAGGGGCATAGTCTGCATGAAGATGCCAGGGGCAAAGTCTGGATGAAGATGCCAGGGGCATAGTCTGCATGAAGATGCCAGGGGCATAGTCTGCATGAAGATGCCAGGGGCATATTCTACATGAAGATGCCAGGGGCATAGTCTGCATGAAGATGCCAGGGGCATAGTCTGCATGACGATGCCAGGGGCATAGTCTGCATGAAGATGCCAGGGGCATAGTCTGCATGAAGATGCCAGGGGCATAGTCTACACTTAGAGGTCAGGGGCATAGTCTGCATGAAGATGCCAGGGGCAAAGTCTGGATGAAGATGCCAGGGGCATAGTCTGCATGAAGATGCCAGGGGCATAGTCTGCATGAAGATGCCAGGGGCATAGTCTATATGAAGATGCCAGGGTCATAGTCTACATGAAGATGCCAGGGGCATAGTCTACATGAAGATGCCAGGGGCATAGTCTATATGAATATGTCAGGGACATAGTCTATATAAAGATGCAAGGGGGCATAGTCTACATGAAGATGCCAGGGGCATAGTCTACATGAAGATGCCAGTTTCATAGTCTGCATGAAGATGACAGGGGCATAGTCTGCATGAAGATACCAGGGGCTTAGTCAACATGAAGATGCCAGGGGCATAGTTTGCATGAAGATGCCAGGGGCATAGTCTGCATGAAGATGCTAGGGGCATAGTCTGCATGAAGATGCCAGGGGCATAGTCTACATAAAGATTTCAGGGGCATAGTCTACATGAAGATGCCAGGGGCATAGTCTGCATAAGGATGACAAGGGCATAGTCAACATGAAGATGCCAGGGGCATAGTCTACATGAAGATGACAGGGTCATAGTCTACATGAAGATGCCAGGGGCATAGTCTGTATGAAGATGCCAGGGACATAGTCTGCATGAAAATGACAGGGGCATAGTCTACATGATGATGACAGGGGCATAGTCTACATGAAGATGCCAGGGGTATAGTCTACATGAAGATGTCAGAGGCATAGTCTATATGAAGATGCAGGGGGCATAGTCTACATGAAGATTCCAGGGGTAAAGTCTACATGAAGATGCCAGGGGCATAGTCTACATGAAGATGTAAGAGGCATAGTCTACATGAAGATGAAGGGGGCATACTGTGAAACCATTAAATTTCGTGTGGTATGAATTTTCGTGGATTTCGTTGGTCCGCTGAACCACGAATTCAAGAACCAACGATTATTTATACATTTTTAATCCGAAATAGGTCATTTCCGAATGTCATTTCCATCATTTTCTTTTGATGTCCGTTATCCTAGATATTTGTTTTTTTTGTAATAGTTACTTCACTTAAGTAGTATTTTGATACAGAGATTGTTTGATTGAGATATGCTAGTTAATGCAATATGTTGTTTTCTTGAAAGGTGTTTGGGTAATAATACTTATTAAATCAAGCACGGTATTAAAACTGTACATCAAGGATTGTTCACTTTTACGTGACGTCGTCAAATTAGCAGTTTGCAGATTTATCACATATTTCAATAAGTGCCAATTAAAGTTAAAAGAGTAATAAAGATTATCACACGTGTATTTTGGGGACCTTATTACTCAATTGTTACTACTAGGGGACCGATTGCGCTGAGAATTGCAAATATTGTCAAAACAACATTGATGGCAATTAGCGAGCGGGGACCCACAAGTGCATCGCTTTATCGCTCTTATCGACAATTATCAGCAACACTTACATGCTTCAGTGCACATTAACCTCAAGTCTTGCTGTCAACACAGATTTGCAGATTATGCTTCATTATTATTCTAGTTGTTTTAATAAAAGTTTTATTATTATGACGGTCAGTCTTCTCCGAAAATTTGAAATCCACAAAATTACGTGTCATCGAATTAGTTGTTTTTTATATAACCACGAAATTTCATACCGATGAATTTCTATACGTTTACAGTAGTCTACATGAAGATGCAGGGGGCATAGTCTGCATGAAGATGCAGGGGGCATATTCTGCATGAAAATGCAGGGGGGCATAGTCTGCATGAAGATGCAGGGGGCATAGTCTATATGAAGATGTCAGGGGCATAGTCTACATGAAGATGTCAGGGGCATAGTCTACATGAAGATGTCAGGGGCATATTCTACATGAAGATGCCAGGGGCATATTATACATGAAGATGCCAGGGGCATATTATACATGAAGATTCCAGGAGCATAGTCTACATGAAGACGTCAGGGGCATAATCTACATGAAGATGTCAGGGGCATATTCTACATGAAGATGCCAGGGGCATAGTCTGCATGAAGATGCAGGGGGCATAGTCTACATGAAGATTCCAGGGGCATAGTCTACATGAAGATGTCAGGGGGCATAGTCTACATGAAGATGTCAGGGGCATAGTCTACATGAAGATGTCAGGGGGCATAGTCTACATGAAGATGTCAGGAGCATAGTCTACATGAAGATGCAGGTGGCATAGCCTACATGAAGATGTAAGGGGCATAGTCTGCATGAAGATGCCAGGGGAATAGTCTGTATGAAGATGCCAGGGGAATAGTCTGCATGAAGATGCCAGGGGCATAGTTTGTATGATGATGTTAGGGGCAAAGCCTACACAAAGATGTCAGGGGCATAGTCTGCATGAAGATGTCAGGGGCATAGTCTGGATGAAGATGTCAGCGGCATAGTCTGCATGAAGATGCTACGGGCATAGCCTACATAAAGATGCAGGGGGCATAGTCTGTATGAAGATGCCAGGGGCATAGTCTACATGAAAATTCCAGAGGCATAGTCTGCATGAAGATTCCAGGGGCATAGAAAGTCTTTGTTTTAATCTCTCAGATATTCTTTATTTTGAAATCATTTATTCCATTATACATGAAATTAACATTTTGTCTGCATTTTAATCAAAACAACATGATCACATCAGATAATTCTTATAATGCTGAAAATTCAGTTTTAACTAAAAATTACTTGTAAATGAAATGATATTAACATTATTATTCTATGTCACTCAGTTCCGTTATTTTTCTATTTTGTATACATTGTTTTTGCATTATGACAATAAGTTGGAAAATTGTCTATTTGTCCAGCTGGGAAAAACAGTAGTCCTTTTAATGCATCCATTCTCTCATTTTAACTCGCTTATTACAGAATGTGACCCCAAATCAGTGTTCACAAAAAAAGCTACCATGTTCTTGAATTACTTCACGTGTTGTGTCAACACCAGAAAATCTGTTACTTACCTCCTTTGAGTTTAGAGCAGTATCACAATCAGCCATTAAATATTAATGGTGAACATGAAAGTACACACAATTTTGACAGTAATTATCTGCAATAAAATACACCATGATGAATGGCATCTTCACAATGCTCTTTCATTCCGCGCACATTCATGAACACTTGTAGTCAATCATACTTCAAATTACACTTCAAATTACAATCCATGTATAAACATTGAATGTAAAATTGAATGTCTAACCTTTTTAATGAGGTTTACCATAATTTCATGTCATTATAATTATGACCATAAGAATGAAAGACTTTTATGACTTCGCATCTTGTGAAAAAATGGACAAGCTCCAAAAAAGCCTATACAATTGTTCAATCTTGTGAGGAACTATGCTGTATGCTATATATTCATGCAAGGTTTGGTGGTCTAATAAGAAGACAAGGTAGCTCCAGACCAGACTGCACTTTAAGCATATGTTATAAGACCAATTTTTAACAACAATGTTCAAATATTCTAGGTACAAACATATCACTTATAATTACATCTGCCTAAATAAATAATGCTTATACATGTCATCATATTTAACTTGTAATAAATCTTTGAAGGACAAGGAATTCTGATAATGAAGTCTATGTCTTACTTTAATCATTTGTCTATCTGATGAGCCTTACTTCAATCATTTGTCTATCTGATGAGCCTTACTTTAATCATGAGTCTATCTGACAAACCTTACTTTAATCATGAGTCTATCTGATGAGCCTTACCTAAATCATTTGTCTATCTGATGAGCCTTACTTTAATCATTTGTCTTTCTGATGAGCCTTACTTTAATCATATGTCTATCTGATGAGCCTTACTTTAATCATGAGTCGATCTGATGTGCCTTACTTTAATAATGTGTCTATCTGATGAGCCTTACTTTAATCATGAGTCTAACTGATGAGCCTTATAACTTTAATCATTTGTCTATCTGATGAGCCTTACGTTAATCATGAGTCTATGTGATTGGTCTTACTGAAATTATAAGTCTATATGATGAGTCTTTCTGGAAGCATAAGTCTATGTGATGAGTCTTTTACAATGTGTGTGGTGATTCTAGAGTGAATCATGCACACAGATTGTAATTTGAGAGGTGCTTTTAATACCAAATAAGGGATTTACTATTTGTGAATTTACCATTTTAAAGGTAATGGCAAAAAATAATAAGCATCACTACTTGTTTCTAAAATTTCATTACACATCTTGAACATCTTTATTTTCATGGCAATTTTTGGTCACACAAATAAAGCTGTGTTTTATTTTGTGAATAAATTTAAATAATTGCACATCTTTTTAAGATATTGTTGAACACAATCTTTTTTTAATTAACAAACAAATTGAAGTTCACCATAATAGAACAAGAGGGACTGAAAGACCCATTGTCGCTCACCTGAGATACAAAGGAACTAACCTGTTCTGTGCAGCCCAAGATATCATTAGAACAAAAAGATCATGTTCTGAACCAAGTTTCATGAAGAGTGAACTATAAATGTAACTTAAAGAGTGCTAACAAGGTTTTATTATAGCCATTTAAGGATCAATTCCCCGCCCCCTGGCATCGATGATTTTCAACAGAGCGGAACCATTTTTGAACTCATCCAAGATACCATTAAAACAAATGTTCTGACCAAGTTTCATGAAGATTAGACAATAAATGTGAATTTTAGAGTGATAACAAGTTTTTACTATAGCCATTTTTTCAACCAACTGGAAATATTTTTGAACCTGCCTAAGATAGGATTGGGAAAAATCTATGACTAAGTTTCATGCAGATCAGACAAAAAATGTGGCCTCTAGAGTGTTAGCTAGGTTTAACTATTGCCATGTAAGAAAAATGCCCCACCCCCAGGCAGCCATGATTTTCAACAAACCAGAACCACTTTCAAACTCATCCAAGATATAATTAGAACAAATGTTCTGACCAATGTTTCATGAAAATTGGACTATTAATGTGACTTTTATAGTTTTAACAAGTTTTTATAATAGCCATATAAGGAAAAATCCCCGTCCCCTGGCAACAAACCCGAATAATTTTTTAACACATCCAACATATAATTTGGACAAATCTTCTGACCAAGTTTCATGAAGATCGGAGTATAAACATGGTTTTACTATAGCCATTTAAGGAAAAATGTCCTTGCCAATGGCGACCATGTTTTTTAAGCAACGGAAACCATTTTCAAACTCCTTCAAGATATCATTGGCACAAATGATCTGACCAAATTTTATGAAGATTGGACTATAAATGTGAACTTTAAAGTTTTAACAAGTTCTAAGTATAGCCATATGAGGAAAAATAACCTGCCCCCTTGGTGGCCTTGTTTTTCAACCAACCGGAATCATTTTCTAACTCGTCCAAAATAGCATTGGAACAAATCTTCTGACCAAATGTTGACGCAGCATGCCGCACAAAAAGCAGTTCACAAAAGCTCGCCATGAGCACATTGTGCTCAGATGAGCTAAAAAGACAGCAGAAGTAGAATTTTAAGACCTGCTTTAACAAGAAAAATCAGTCTCGATTACAAGTTCTTTTTTGTCTTAAATGTGCTTATACCATTTGGAAACCATAAATCAATCAAAGTATGCAAAACACGTGTTTACGAGGTACATGTATTAATAAATTATTGTATGCTTCAGCCTAAAATTTACATAATTGAAACATAAGCATCGATTTGACAGACTGACATGGCATGTTCAGAATTAATAACCCACAACTGTTTGTAAATCAAATTTAGCCATTATGCCTGGGGACAGTGTTCAGCCGTGTTTTACCAAGGTGATGTTACCCCACTTTGACACAAGAATTTCATAGTTTGAGCTTGGTTTCATATTCAACACAAGCAAATGATCGGCTCTTGTCACCTCCCATCCTTAATTTAGTAAGCAGTTATTTGCTCATAACAGTATAAACGTTTGTTAATACACAATGAAAATTAATTATACCTAACTTTCATGACATGTGATGATGCCGCTTTGACGTTTTCATTGTGACAAGTGACATTATTTTATCAATTAAGAAAAACTGGCAATTTAACGACTTAAAACATTTGGTGGCATGTCTATTTAAACTTTTAATCACATTTTCAAAGTTCAAGACCAATACAAATATTGTCTAAGACAATATTTAGCACAATGTTCGTTTTAAAATTATTTACAAGATGAATTTGTTAATAAAAATAATACAAACAATAACTCTTTTCACCAAAACCTCTAAATTATACACACACACAAAACCCTGGTTTTTAGGAAAGGATTTAACAATGGCTAGGCTCCCATCAGTTTTGAATGTCATCATTGGCAATAAATGAAACATGTTTACCAAAGACACAGAATAAACCATATATTTGTATAAAATATTTGTGTAAAGCTAAAAGAATGACCATCATCAACCTATGAACAAGCACCGCATAACGGGTGCCACGCTAGGCTGCGGGTGCATTTTTTAAGAAATTAAAGCTTGGCAGATTTTATTTTTTTTAGAGGTCACAGTGACCTTGACCTTTGACCTAGTGACCCAAATATGGGTGTGGCGTGTAGAACTCATCAAGGTGCATCTACATATAAAGTTTCAAAGTTGTAGGTGGAAGCAATTTGATTTTAGAGCCAATGTTCAAAACCTTCACAAAATGTTAAGGTTTTAGCACGGCACGGACGGCGGACGACACGACGAGCTGGCTATGACAATACCTCGGGTTTTCTCTGAAAACAGCCAAGCTAAAAACATCCTTGTACTTACATTTAAAGACAACAAATACTACAAATTAATCAGTTAAGCTAAATCTATTATCTAAATAACAAACGACAACTTTATATTCTTATTTTTTGGAGGCCAAATTTCAAAGGCGTTTGAAACATGGATTAAATAAGGAAATATTTCTGTTTCAATTCTATGAGACAAACTTACCTTGGCGAAACATAATAAATACCAGACGTCTGTGTGAATAGTGTTCCATACTTACATACTACTCAAAAAAACAACAAGGAAAACCATGGTAACATAATATTTTTATTAATTTGAATGAAGCACCTGAAGGATACACGATAATTAATTTGTAGACATTTAACATTAAAGAATACAACTTGTACACGTTGGTTGACACAATGGGTCACCCCACCCTACATGCTGCCAATGAACATTTTTTTCCCCTTTTATGTTTTTTTTCTCGTTTCAATAGAAGTCTCTTCTTAGCAAAATCAAGTTGAGGCGTCATGTGTTGTCCCTGATAAGCCTATCGGGACGACACTTAAAACGCAAGCATTGAACCACTTTTCTCCAAAGCTTACATAGTGTCAAATAAATATAGTCAGTTTGATATTATTGGTAGGATAACATGAGTTTAAAGAACTTGCTTGTTATGTAATACAAATAGTTCTCAATCAATATAAACTAACGCAAAATTTCAACCCATTATGTATCACCAGGATATTTTAAGCTGGATCACAAAACTTGTATTTTTTGTATTTTACTGTGTTAATTGATGTAGACTAGCCACAACTTTTCAAGGCAAAACCAAAGAAAGGCCATATCCACATGTAGGACAGGGACAACTCCAAGGTCATAATGGTAAAAACTTTCCAGACTAGACACTGTTGCTAACACGCAATTTAACATTCAGTGTGTCTGTGCACAGGAAATAAACATTCACCTATTAATTATTGTAGATACAATCTCTCAACAACTTCAGAATTTATTGCTAGTCTTTACAAAATCTTGAACAAATTTTAACTTTAAGTTTGTTAATACATATAAATATATATATATAATATATTTTAAAATTGTTAGAGTAATTTCTTGTACACAGATTACATGTCTAGTGTCAAGTTCGAACAACCAGGTAAAACGCACATAAATATCTGTACAACACAACTATATAGATTTAAAAAACCAACACAGTAAGATCTCTGGTTAAAAATACTGTTTATATAAACAAATTGAGCTGTTCATGACAAACATGATCTCAATGATACAAGTGGTAAAAAATATAGAAATGTTTCTATTTTTAGCTAGTTCCTACGCTAATCAATGCAATGTCCCAACTGAGTTTGTACTCCTGTTTTTACTCAAATCTATGGAATGATCAGCCTTTTTGTCAAATCTTGTGTGTTTACAAATTTTGTAGATAATGGCCGAAAATGGAAATTAACGCAATTTAGAATGTAACTGAACAAAACATATCAATGACCTTGACCTCCAAGTTATCACATGTTAATGACAAAACATGAATGATTGTGAAAATAGGATCAAGTATTTTAAAGTAAGTGTGTGTCTTGTATATAAGTTATATGAATTAATGACCAAACCAAATAAAATCAGGTTTTCTGAGTAGAAAAATGCACAGTAAATGAAATAAAAATTAATGAAGCCTTGAAACAAACATGTATAATTGCAACAGAATTAAAGCGTAATAAATGTGAATATTATAAAATAACAAGCAACTGAATCAACAAGTAAAAAGTCTTTGGCTAGTGTTGTCTACATACTCCAAAATATTATCCAATGTGATACACTGTCACACAAAAATGCTTCATTATATGTATCTTTTTTGACATTGGATGCTATTTACAAGACAATTACATGCACAACTTAAGATATATATATGCTCTATAATCAACAAAATATACAACTTTTTACAATCTATATAAACCTTTAAACATAAAATACATAGCACAATTGATATCAAAGCTATATTTTCACATTCGGCAGTATGTATAAAATTTAAACAAATGCATTTATTTTTTTCCATGCAAAAGAAAACCAACTGGCTTCCATTCAAATCATAGAAATGAGTGTTCAAATGTTTTTTTCAACCTTAATTCAATGTATTCTTATAACGGTAAACAAAGTAGCTCACTTTGTAGAAAAAATAAAAACAATGACACAAAATCAAAATATATTAAGCACAGAAGAATATTACTTAAAAGCAATAATATGTTATGTTAATGAAAGCAAAAATACATGAACACATCTTAAAGCATCCGTGCTACATCATCTGTACAATAATTTGGAGTACAACAATCTATGTACATCAATAAAAGCTTTTGTACCAAAGTTGGCAAGGCTGCTATAAAAACAACCATTTTGGCTACTTATTAAATGCAATCAGAGGACATGCACATACACAATGGATACTGAAGCCATCAATATTAAAATAAGAAGAAGAATACAAACACACATGTATACATGCAGTGACTCTGCTATTCAAATTCTTCTAGTAATGAAATATTATCAAAACCTGCTGGGGTATTTGATTCCTTTGAAATGTTTGCAAAACTACTGAAAAAAGATACGGTAATTGATATTTGTGAAAAATAACTACTTACTATACTTAAAAGCTTCACTATAAGAAAAAAATCTGATGCAAATTACAAAAATACAGGTCATTATGTCCAACAACTATTCAGGATTCAGCAATTTGTGAAATGCCAAAAACACTGACTCGGACAGCAGTATTTGCAAACGATTAACACATTCTGACATACTTCAACAAAACATGCAGAAAAGTTATTTACATGTTTTGCTACAACATTGCATAAAATAATGTTCTTGATTGTCATTTACATAAATTTAAGTCAGCAATAAAAGAAAACACAACATTTGGAAACAGAAATAATAACTAAAAAATTACTCAGTTATCAATATTAATTTTCATTTACTTCTGATGTGTTTTTTTATAATGATCCTTTTCTAAATATTGATGACAATATTTAGTTTGTGTTTCACATATTTAAATTCAGCCCTGGTATACGTATCTTTTGTATTATTCGTGAAATTTTGAATACATATATATAGATTCAGAACTACTGAATTCTACCAAATCATATGCCTGGTCTTGTTTGCTTGCTATACAACACATGTTTTGAGTAAATATTCAAACATCTAATAGGAAAACAACTTCTTTGATTTTGAATAGTTGAGGAAGACTGTCAATATAAACAATCAATTATGTAAATAGTGAGCAAACATAATCTAGCTACGGTAAAACTATGCCGATTAAAACAAACTGTTGTCAATTGTTGATGACTATATAAGTTTCTCTATGTTTATTTGATGCTGACCAAAAGTATGCTTCCATTTTCTTCAGTTGAAAGTGAGTAACATAGGAACAACAAATAACTACAAGGATCGAAATGCTTGATCATGAACAATAATGAACAATGAACAACCTTAACAAATGTTAGACAAATGGGCCTTACATGCTTGATGAACTGGCAACAGCTACGTTTGTTAAAAAACATTATTATTTTCAAAAGTCTAGAAAGCTAACTTAGAACACAAGTGAAAGATTGCTTAGGAAAAACAATCCAACTGAACACATCCATGACTACTCTGATGTTGTATTGCACAAACAAAAGTACTAATATCCTTTCTGAATCATGTGATTCACAAACACATAGGAAGTTGTAATGTTGTGAGGTTAAAAAACATTCAAAAGCAAGGTTCATTCTCAAGCCATAGAACAATATTCAAGAAAATTTCAAAGCCAGATTGAAGATTTTCAAGGTGATATTAAATATTAATTTATGTTTACAAAAAAGTATCAACCAGTGTATTTGCTGCTTGATCATAATTTTTAATGTTAACAAATTTAAAAGTGTGTGAACAAGAAAACCAGTAGCAATTTCATTAGTTTTTTTGTTTTTAAATAATGCACAGATTATACAGACTTAAAACTGTATTATTGTCAGTAAAACATCTCAAAAAAGTATTTTAATAAATGAACAACTAAAACTGATCAATTAACGAACTTTTCAAGAGCAACTTCATTTTCAAGGACTTTTCAAGGCCAATGAGAACCCTGCAAAAGGCACCACAATTTGTATTCTAGATAAGTTAATGGCATTTAATATAACTTAAAAAACCAACAACTAAACTTTCCAAGTGTTGCATAAAGAAAACAGTTAAATACTCATTTAGGTTGATTCAAAGTTTTTTTGTTTTTATGTTATTAAGGTACCCTTACATCTCAAGTTATATTCCTAAACGTCTATATACTGTATGAATGTATTCCAATAGTTAAATATTTTTAAACATTTTTTTTTTTAATCCTTAGTCTTTGTAAGTAGAAGCGTCTTAAATGGATTTTTCTATATTATTGTCTATATAAGTTTCAACACAATGCACACATAGTTAACAAAGAATAAAAACTTTGTAGAAGAAACTAAAATAAAGTATCTGTTTTAGTGTATAACGCACGCAAAAAATGTTTGCACAATTCCCACAAAAAGAAAAATATACACATAAAATTTAAATGCTTTTTTACCACTAAGTATATAAAACAAGCTACAAAATAAAATGAACACTATTTGTATTAGCTACATTTTGGCAGAGATTTGCTAATTTCAAATCTGAAATGTAGCAAAGAACACATTAAAACATAGCGATGACTACACCCAACAAAACAACCATGAAGCATGCTTGGACTAGTCAATCCAAATTAATTAAGAGAGTTTGTCAACCATGGACAAACATATTATACCTTTATTGATGGTAGAAAGAAGTAACTGTTCGACTATAAAATTATTGTTCACAGTGTCATTGATCCATTGATAAATACCACATACCTGGTATATGTTCATAATGAACCTACAATTTTCAACTTCTGAAAACCATTGCTCACTGCTCACACTGTATTGGAAATTTGTAACACAATATACATATTGACACTTAAAACATTTCATAATTCACATGTTTATGAAGGTGTAAATACTTACATATTTCAAAATATCATATTGCAAATCAGTAAAACAATTATACAAACAAAACATTAAGCTGTGACAAAAATATATACAACCAATACAAATTACTGAGTTCTTAAAGTACAATCCTTTTAAAAATAAAATTAACTGATTTGTATTACTACATCACTTTTTTTTTAAATATACAAATATGGCACAGTATTGAAAATGCTTTTTGAGCAAGATTGGAAGCTTGCTTTGTTAAAGTGTACACGCTCATTTTCAGCAAATTTGAGTAAAAAACTTAAAAGAAAGGTAGCTGGTCAAAGGGAAAAACTATATTTTCAGAGAACGATAATAAAAAATGATGTGGGTCATATGAAAACGGGTCTTATGCCATCTACTGCCAGCCTAGTTTAAGTCCTGGCTGCTAACAGGTAGTCTGGTCAGGAGCTTCCCTGTCCGATAACAAGCCCCCAAAAGATTGATGGACTTTATAGCAGACAGGGTAGCTCCTAAAACGGACTGAGCAATTGCACAGGCTGGTCTGAAGGTACACTTGACACCTATTTATAAGACCCATTTTGCATGACTTGGCTCAAATGTTATTAAATCTTTCAAGATCATAAAATTTGGCAAACAATATTTAAACATGTTCATCCTTATCTTGGTACAAAAAAAATTAGCTGCAGTAGTGCTCGATGAAAGTTTGCATTTGCTTGCACAATTTGAAAACAATGTTACATAGAAATCTGTTAATGTGTAGTTCTCAAAATCAATCAGTGTACACCAAACACACTGAAATAGGCAGAGGTTGAGCAAGTGTGGTGCCAAAAAAAAGCAGATTCAAGGTTAGATTCTTTGTCAAATTTTGCAGTGATTGCTTGTAGGGTGTCTTTAAATCTTGACAGAGATGATTAAGAAGGGCAAATAAAAAATGGTCATCATAACAAAATAATGGATTAAAATGGAAAAAACTGGGAAACTTGGACCACAGCCATTGGAATGATGTACTTGTTGAATCTCTATCCTAAATCCTCTAAGAAGCTAATTGATAACTAGATCAAGACCTTACATTCTACCACAAAAACCTGAACACATCCTTGAAAAGTCACAATATGTAGCCAATTTGGTGCACTTGACCTCACATGATCAATAGGGAATACATGATACATTAATTCACCAATCTGATAAATCCTTTTGGCTTGCAAACTGCCCTTATTGCATAACGTGAAAATGTTTAAATGATTGAACATTGAGCTGTTTTGTATAGCTTAGTACAACATTTATTTTGATTTTCAAACAGCCTGCATACCAATGGTAAAAATAATGGCCATGTTAACCAGATTCCACTGTCTCAAGTGAGGACATTTAAGTTAACCAGATTCCACTGCCTCAAGTGAGGACATTTAAGTTAACAAAACTTAATATTAACATGCAACATGGCACGAAAAACATCTGAGAAAGAGTCCATACCTCAAGACCTTATTATTCTCTGTTAACTCACTAGCCAACAATTTGGATCAATAAAATGTAAAAAAATCATTATAAAAATAACTCTCCCCATACAATATACATTAACATAACTATGCACTCCTATCATGAAAACAACCTTAAGGAGTAATATGTTAACACAAAACACTGTCATTGCACATACAAAAAGTATTCATATAATCAAACAGTCTGTTTTTCAAATGTGAATAATGACATAAATGATCACTGAAATATAAAAAGTGTTTGTCAAACAGTTATTATACCAAGTTAAATACCCTAGAAAAAACAAAACCTATAAAGCTATATTCCTGTTATGTCGACCCCATTGTAAATAATGATAAAACTCATTTTAACTTTTGGTCTCAAGTGTGACTTTGGCCTTTGTACAAGGGTGGCATGCGTTTTCCACATATTCAAATTTTTGTAAATTATGATGATGAATATTTTTGGCAAGTTATTATAAAAATGCATAATAAGTGATATTGTCAAGTCTTGAAAAAAAGTTACTTTTGGCAAAAGTTGAACTTTGATGGAGGGAGACAGATTTTCTTTGCAACAGGTTTTCTTGTGATGGTGAACCTTTGTCAAATTTACTTCGAAATTACACAATTAATGACACAGTAACAGTCGAGACAATCTTGGAGGCACGCATGGACACTGGACCATTGTGACTTCTTTATAACAAGCTTTCTGCAAGCAGGGTTTGAGAAAAAAAAGTTTATAACAAGAGATTGCCCAGCAATATGGTCCCCTACCGGTGAAACTCAAACATTTTAAGAATTATTTTTTTTATTAGCTTGCCATAGCAACCAGAATTCTTGACGTAGGAAAAAAATGAAACGACGTGCATAATCTCCATATTGCCATCTATCCATGTTTCAAGTTTCATGAAAAAATATGAAGAACTTTTAGAGTTATCGAAGGATCCAGAAAAGTGTGACAGACAGAGCGCAAACAAAAGCCCCCTCCAGTTTCACCGGTAGGGGACAACAATAACATCACAAGCATGACATATTGAAACAAAAACATCTGTAACAAATCATAAAGTTTTTTGGTGGTGCGCAATAAGGAGGTAAATTCCCTTAAACCATGCTGGATGATGCCTTCAAATAACAAGGCTTGACCCTCCCGCTTGAAATATCAAGTTTGGATGTTTGGAAATATACACCCAAGCATGATGATCCATCCTGGTACTTGGCGTAAATGATTCTGAACTTCCTTACTCCGCTATAACAGCAATACACCCCTATACATAACTATATACACCTTTGTATCCCACAATTTGGATAGAATATTTCATGCAACAACTCATTAACAAGTCAATATGGCTGAGCCAACGAGTAAAATGAACACATCATCAACAAAACACCTGCTCTCCATTGCAAAACCAACAATACAACTGCCCTCAAGTGTCAAAACATTGATAATCACTATAAAGCAATAAAACACACTTAAAATCTTTTGTGTCCACATCACAACGAAACAAAATTAAACTGTTGTGTCTGAATAAAGACTAATAAGTGTCTACAACATAAATAAACTGTAAGTAAAAAAAAGATAATACTTCGTAATAAAAAAATAACAGCACTTGTAGAAATTTGTGTCTGGGTAAGTTAAAAATCACAAATATTTGTGTCCCACTTCACTATTATACAAAGTTCTTGTAGAAAATGAACACTAAAATCTTAAGGAATAGATTTGCTGGCAGCAGCGTCTCTTAGTGTTCTTTGCCACTACAAGAAGTCTTTACTTCATGCACATGACACTTATACAAGCTGTATGCCTCTAATGGCACATGACACTTATACAATAAACATCTGAGCATCTTGTAAATCTAAGCAAAAATCACTAACTCCAAACTAAAGTCAAACGTTGAGCTGCAAGAGCTATTGTGATAGCTCTGCCACACGTAACAAATATGTGCCAATCACATTGTTTGCTAGTTATCATGTGCTGATGTAGAGTTATCAATGCAATAATGAACATGTTTTATAATGCTGCCTTCAGGGCCAACAACCCTATAGTTTACACAACATTAACCAAGTTCTAAGAAAGTGTTGGGCTCAGCTTACCCTCAATTGTGCAATTAGTTTTACCCTCTAAAGAATCTATATTTCGCTTTACATTTTCAACTGATCCCTCTTCCTGACAGTTAACATTTTCTTTGTTTTCTTTCACCTCCAAACAACTGATTTGGCCATCCATGTTCTCCCTATCGTGTTCCTCACTTCTGTCCTGTGTTGTAATATTCACTGTCCTGTCCAGGTGTCGTCCTGCAGACACGTACTGTGGGTGAGATCGCTTTCGCCTGTTGGCCCCTGCAGAGGGCACCACACTGGACACCTGACCTTTAAATAACTCATCTCCATTGTCATTCTCATTTTTCTCGTTAGGAGAATCTTCTGAACCCGACTCATCTTTATCCATTTCCATATTCTCAGAGTCTTTATCTACATCTTTGGCAATATTAGCATCATCATCTTTGGCATCATCATCTATCTCATCATAATCACCATCATCCCCTTCGCTTTCATCTATGTTATCGGAACCCTGACTTCCTGACTTCGAAGCCATCGGTTCAAATTTAGGAAACATCCACTGGTTGTTGTCTGAGTTGATAAACCGGAACCCAAGCGCAGCCAGGGCTTCCCTGTTCTCCGAGAAACTGGAGAGGTCGCTGTTGTTGGAGTTGTCATCATTAGACTCCTCCTTACCCATGCCAGACTGACTGTAGTCGCTGTACGGCGTGGTTGGACTGCTAGAGTGCTGCTGCTGCTTGGCACGCATCCTGTGGTTGTGGAACCAGTTGATCACAGTCTTAACCCCCACCCCCAGGGCACTGGCCAGGGCCTCTATCGTGCTCTGGTTTGGGTAAGGGTCTCTGTTGTACGCCTGCCTTAGACGCTCCTTCTGCTCCTCAGAAAAGAACACACGAGGTCGCTTTGGCAACGCAATAGAGGAATCATATCTATCCTCTAGGCTGTGGCGTCTTCTGCGATTAGCTGAAAAAATCATAAATAGCATTTAGAATTTTGAATAATAAGAAAATGGTTTCAATATTAAATCATACAGAATCTAAATATGTTTAAATTTGCATGAAGTTGAAATAAAAAGCATATACAAAACAGCATGTATCCACTGTAAAAAAAAAACACCCTTGAAGTCTCTATTGAAATATTATGTTATCATAACCTTTAATTAATATTAATTCTTAGCTTATTTTAGCATACCTTTAATTTCATTTTGGTAACTTTTTAATCTTTCAACATTATTTGGGTTGCTTAGCCACAGGTGCATTTTGATGAATGGTTCTCGTCCCTTAATACTGAGCATATGCCAGGGTTTTGGCTTTGACAGCAATTCGCTAACAGAGCCCTGGGACAGCCCAAGCACTGCCTCCCCAAACAATTTCTGTCCTAAGTTATTGAACTGCAGAACGTCCTTGACCCTGCCCGTGAGGTCAAGGGTGTCAATCTCTGATGTCATGGCAACCACTTCCAGCATGGAGGATGGGTATGAGAAGGTATTCCAGTTAGACTGGGTCTGGAGCGGTGAGTGCGAGGCAGGGTGGGGTGGTGGAAAGAATGCGGGTGTGCCGTGGGAGACTTGGGAGCCACCACCATCAAGGGGTTCTGAGTTCGAGCCACAGGACACGCTGGGGTACATTAAGGGCACGTGGGGGGCTCGGGATGGAGTCGATGAAGGCTTCATGTCAGACTGGGGCACTGCAGAGGGAGAAAGAACATGGCCGATGTAGGAGTCGAACACCAATGTGGGCTGGTAGGAGGTAGAGAGCGTATGTTGGTTACAGGGGTTAGAGAGCAGGGCAGCCAGGATTATGGTGGATATGATTGACAGCCTGTCATAGCTATACAGCATGTAATAAGAGTCAAATGCTGGGTGTTAACCATGCTGAAATGCATGGAATGTATTTGTACTGTAATAGGTCCTACTTTATCATTTGCTGGTTGGTTTTGTTGATTTTCAAATAAAATGATTAATTATTATATTAGAGTTAATTATATGATTAATCATTATATCATAAATAAGGATTTGTTCATTTTATTAATTAACAAACAATTTAAGATCAAATGTTTGCATCACAATTAATTTTCTTCTTTATATTTTAGCTTTTGTCAATACATTCCAATATTTTGAAGCACAGAGGCTTAGATTTATTAATATAAAATACACACATGTTAAATAAATATAATGATAAATATGTGGCAGAGTTAGTATGTCGTATATTTGACATATGGCCATTCATTTTATTTTACCATGCAAGACATTTCCGAAACAATCTTTTTAAAAACAAACCCATGCAGTTATAGCAAAAGTCGTGGTAAGTGTCTTATTTTGTGAATGTTGAATTTGATATAAACCTGCACTGAACTGTCATGAAAACATGTAATGCAAGTAGTTCAAATGAAATCTGCTTTTTGTTACAAGGACCTTGTTTAACTTAAAATGTAATATTCTAGATAGGATCCAAAAGCCATCCCCATATTGTTAACATTGGGGAAGTCATTATTTGGTGTAAGGGCAATATAGTTTGGTTGCATTTTTAAAAGGAGACTATATGCATATAACAGATAAAAGGTTATAAGCCACTCACTGTGAAAATTTAAACATATCTCACTGATGGGATGTTTAAATGCAGCTCATTGTGCAAGGTTAAACATATCTCACTGATGGGACTTTTAAATGCAGCTCACTGTGAAAGGTTTAACATATCTCACTAATGGGATGTTTAAATGCAGCTCACTGTGAAAGGTTTAACATATCACACTAATGGGATGTTTAAATGCAGCTCACTGTGAAAGGTTTAACATATCTCACTTATGGGATGTTTAATGCAGCTCACTGTGAAAGGTTAAACCTATCTCCCTAATGGGATATTTAATGCAGCTCACAGTGAAAGGTTAAACATATCTCACTGATGGGATGTTTGAATGCAGCTCACAGTGAAAGGTTAAACATATCTCACTGATGGGATGTAAAATGCACCTCTCAGTGAAAGGTTAAACATATCTCACTGATGGGATGTTTAAATGTAGCTCACTGTGAAAGGTTAAACATATCTCACTGATGGGATGTTTGAATGCAGCTCACGGTAAAAGGTTTAACATATCTCACTGATGGGATGTTTGAATGCAGCTCACGGTAAAAGGTTTCACATATCTCACTGACTGGATGTTTATATGCAGCTCACGAATAGAAAGGTTGAATGTATCTAACAAATAGAAAATTTAAATGTATCACACAAATAAAAAGGTTAAATGAATCTCACAAATAGAAAGGTTAAATGTATCTCACTGACGGAACAGTTGAATGTATCTCAATCATAGAAAGGTAAGATTATTTCACTGACAGAACAGTTGAATGTATCTCAATTATAGAAAGGTTAGTTTATTTCACCGAAAGAACAGTTGAATGTATCTCAATGATAGAAAGGTTAGGTTATTTCACTGACAGAACAGTACTGTTAAATGTATCTCAATGATAGAAAGGTTAGGTTATTTCACTGACAGAACAGTTGAATGTATCTCAATGATAGAAAGGTTCGATTATTTTACTGACAAAACAGTTGAGTGTATCTCAATTATAGAAAGATTAGATTATTTCACTGACAGAACGGTTGAATATATTTCACAGATGAAAACGTTAAATGAATATCTTTATGACATTAAGATTAAATGTATTTTAATTAAAGCATATATTAAATGTGTGTAAATTGTATTTTTTCTACTTTCCTGAAGCTCAACATTTTGTTACACAATTCAACACTGTCTGACTTTTAAAAAGTGAAAACTGGTATCGTCTATGATTTATTTCATAATGCTTGAGTGTCATAAATTGTGGCTTTGGTCAAGGTCATCAGTGTCATTAAGGCAAGAGTCGTGCCAGGGTCACTAGAGAGCTACAAGGTCATGCAAAAGAATTCATGTGTTAGGTCAGCAGCTGCCATGATATATTGGCACCACATACATTTCTATATGCACCAGCCATTGGACGATTCCACCAGGAATAATTTCCAACATATCATTTCAAAGAACTTGGATAGATTCTCTAGTATGGGCGCAGAATTTAGTTCAATCTTTATTTATTTTAGAAATTTTCCGTATTGGCATGTGTTTATTAACCCATTTATGCCTAGCGTCTAGAAAAAAGGCCTTGGCAAACAGCGTAGAACCTGATGAGACGCCGCATGATGCTGCATCTCATCAGGGTCTGCACTGTTTGCTTAAAGGAATTTCTGTAAAAAACATTCTAAATATAGAAATAAATATACTAGACATCTCTTATTATGGAAATAAATTGATCTTATTTAGAAGGATGGGAGAGTCCACTAGGCATAAATGGGTTGAATACATCAATGCTTCAAAATATAAAATCTGCATACGATCAGTTGGCATACACTAGCATACAAATAGCACTGATTTTCGAGAACCTTTATGAATTGACATTTTTTCCTCTGATATAATTGTTGACATACTTTCGTTAAAAACATAAATCCTCCCACCCACCCAAAAACCACTGCCTATCTCTTGGTTTATGCGCTCATTTGAGATATTGTGGGGTTCCCAGTGGTACATGCTGTTTAGTAAAGCATTATGTAACATACATATATAAATATATACACACTATTCTTGCAACTTCGAAGAACTTCTATACCACCCTTTTTCAAAATCTTATTATGGTAGTAAATTAGAGTAATGATGTTTGATTATGTACATCATTTTCTTTTTTATCAATACATTTGTTTCAATAAGGAAAATTATTAGGTTTGCTCAGACAATTACAACGCAATATAATGGACATATGCCCACTGTTCCAGTATATCTTCGAAGTTGTGTACATAGTTTCCAAGATGTTTGTTATGAATAATTAAACATATTATTACATATATTAAAATCAATGAAAGTCAGGCTTTATAATATATGTTTACATTAAACATATCAAAGCAAAAACACAAACATACATGTCACGTGACAATCTATTGCATATGACAGATCTCAAGAACCAGAACTGACACATATAATATTGTATATTGTTAAGCATATTTCAGTATACAATTAAAGAATTTGTCACTAAAAATGTTCATATTTAAAGTTAATTTCTGATTCTTTTGAACATGTTACAGTGGATTTCCATAACAAGTATGTAATAATGAACAGCAACAAACATTACTTAATTCATCAAAATAATATGTGATAGACATTAACTTAAACAGGGCATTTTCTTGACTTTATACATACAAATGCAAAATAACAATTGAATTATTTTTATTGTTTACTTTTCTTTTTTTATTTGAGTAAACAGGTAGGAATAATATGTAGTAAAAAAAATGAGTAAAAACACACAAACTGCACAGACTTAACAAAAAGCACAAGCAACATTTGAATATATGGAGTCCAAGTAGACTGATCAATGTACCTTGAGAAAAGGCCGCCATGCCGAGGCCTAAAGACGGACTGACCAATGGCAGCCCACCTAGCGGGAGTGACGCCCGCATGTTCTGCCAGAGGGTCACATGATCCAAATCTAAATATAGTAACACTCAACTCATAAATCGTTTGGCAAAAACTGATTTATAGCAAATAAAGACAAGAAAATACCCTGATACCATTTAATTCGCATATTAAATAACTAACTGAAAAATCATAACTAAATTAATAAAAAAACATTTGATATACTTTAAATACTTGTTTAATACTAAAAATTACATGAAAGATATAACTCACCATGTTCCTTTGAAACCGAGTTGCTCCGCATAAGTTTGTCTGGTGCGATGTGATACTGGGACGCCACCAACTTCGGAATGGCTTCAGCATCCTCTAGAAACAGCTGCATCCTAATAAAGGGTTCCCGACCTTTCTGTGTGAGCATGTGCCAGGGCTTCGGGCGGGCGAGTAGGTCGCTCACACTGCCCTGGGAGAGGCCTAACACGCTCTCACCAAACAATCTTTGGCTGATAGAATACTGGCTTAAGGTCTCCTTGACCTGTTTAACAAGGTCTTCAGTGTTTATGTTGGCATAGCTGTCAAACTCCTCTTGGGTGATTGGGGGAAGGACTGCCTTTAAGGGCTTGTTACAGGGGGTGCCAATTTGTGATCGGTTCATAAGAGAGTTTGCGATGTTCTGCATTCGTTGGAGTGGAGAAGAGGTGTCCGAAGGAGAGAACTGTGGGAATGCTGCATGGGGTGATGACTGTGACTCACTCTTCATGCCTCTGTCGCCCTGCTCATGCCCATTCATCATCTTTGGATGCATCTGAAAGAAGGCACTGCCGACATGAGCTGAACTGCTATTAACCGATTTATCTGAGCCTCCCGACGTCGGAGTGCTAGGGGTTGAAGGGCTGCGTTTGCTGAGATCTATGGGACCGTTACACTGACCCATGGTCAAGTCTTCTGGTCTCTCCGACTTTTCCTGTTTGACCTTCAACCTGTTTTCAGGGGAACTGTGCACATGTCTCACCTCCCCTGGCTCTGGGTCGTCCCGCATTCTTACATTCTGAGCAAGCCGGGCTAGCTCCCGCTGATACAGGGCACTTGCTGCAATGTTGCCGGCATTTTCTGCTGCCTGAGCAAGCTTAATGAGCTCTTGGCGGTAAATTCTCTCTACCATTTCTTTGGAGGACATTTCTGGATCATTCTGCTTATCCCTGCGATCCGTGTCGCTAAGTTTGCGGGAGTGCTCATGCAGGCTGGTGTGTATTCTTCCGGGGCTCATAAGAGGGAAGTGGGGACCGGCATAATGACGGGCCATGTCGAGATAATTGTTTATCATCACATTGTTTTGCTGAAAGAGAAGTAAGCTCCCTTTGATAGAATATAGAAAACATTATGTAGATAGCATTTGTTTACAAACAAGACTGTCTAATGTAGTTTATTACAAATACCTCATTTTCAAACAAATGCGTTCTGTTTCAGTCTTTCCAAAATGAGCAGAGTCTTCGACAAACTGGGCTTAATGCATGTGAGTAAAGTGTCCTAACAGGCTAATCTGGAACAAACTGGGCTTAATGCATGTGAGTAAAATGTCCAAACAGGCTAATCTGGGACAAACTGGGCTTAATGCATGTGAGTAAAGTGTTCTAACAGGCTAATTTGGGACAAACTGGGCTTAATGCATGTGAGTAAAGTGTCTTAACAGGCTAATCTGGGACAAACTGGGCTTAATGCATGTGAGTAAAGTGTCCTAACAGGCTAATCTGGGACAAACTGGGCTTAATGCATGTGAGTAAAGTGTCCTAACAGGCTAATCTGGGACAAACTGGGCTTAATGCATGTGAGTAAACTGTCCTAACAGGCTAATCTGGGACAAACTGGGCTTAATGCATGTGAGTAAACTGTCCTAACAGGCTAATCTGGGACAAACTGGGCTTACTGCATGTGAGTAAAGTGTTCTAACAGGCTAATCTGGGACAAACTGGGCTTAATGCATGTGAGTAAAGTGTCTTAACAGGCTAATCTGGGACAAACTGGGCTTAATGCATGTGAGTAAAGTGTCCTAACAGGCTAATCTGGGACAAACTGGGCTTAATGCATGTGAGTAAACTGTCCTAACAGGCTAATCTGGGACAAACTGGGCTTAATGCATGTGAGTAAACTGTCCTAACAGGCTAATCTGGGACAAACTGGGCTTAATGCATGTGAGTAAAGTGTTCTAACAGGCTAATCTGGGACAAACTGGGCTTAATGCATGTGAGTAAAGTGTCTTAACAGGCTAATCTGGGACAAACTGGGCTTAATGCATGTGAGTAAAGTATCCTAACAGGCTAATCTGGGACAAACTGGGCTTAATGCATGTGAGTAAAGTGTACTAGCAGGCTAATCTGGGACAAACTGGGCTTAATGCATGTGAGTAAAGTGTCCTAACAGGCTAATCTGGGACAAACTGGGCTTAATGCATGTGAGTAAACTGTCCTAACAGGCTAATCTGGGACAAACTGGGCTTAATGCATGTGAGTAAAGTGTCCTAACAGGCTAATCTGGAACAAACTGGGCTTAATGCATGTGAGTAAAGTGTCCTAACAGGCTAATCTGGGACAAACTGGGCTTAATGCATGTGAGTAAAGTGTCCTAACAGGCTAATCTGGGACAAACTGGGCTTAATGCATGTGAGTAAAGTATCCTAACAGGCTAATCTGGGACAAACTGGGCTTAATGCATGTGAGTAAACTGTCCTAACAGGCTAATCTGGGACAAACTGGGCTTAATGCATGTGAGTAAAGTGTCCTAACAGGCTAATCTGGGACAAACTGGGCTTAATGCATGTGAGTAAAGTATCCTAACAGGCTAATCCGGGACAAACTGGGCTTAATGCATGTGAGTAAACTGTCTAACAGGCTAATCTGGGACAACAGTTTCTGCTTTTATGAAATTTTGTAGTTCAAAAAAGTTTTTCCTAAACAAAAATCCAGTCTAGGTGGAAAGACTTGTCCCTAACTGAAACCAGCTTCGAAAGGAAGAATGTGTTATGTATTTTCAAAGAATCTCCTTGTAGGACTTAAGAAAAAGATGTTTGCTTTAAAATAAAAGTAAATGTTTTGAACCTCATATATGAAAGAAGAAAATGCATTGGTGTCATATATTTGAATGTTCTTGTAAGGATTGACAGGCAAAATGTATAAAGACTATTATTACTTTGTCACAAAAAGTGATGTTTGTATACTGGATGACAACAAATAACAATTGTAAATAGAATGGTGTTTAAGTCATAAAGTATGTACCGCTATTGTACCTGATTTCTGACAAGGGTAGAAAAAAATGTGTATACTTTTCTTCACAAAGGTCATCGTATATATCGTACAGACAATTGGTCATTTGTATGGTCATGTTGTTTGTATATCTTATATGCACAGACAAATGGTTACTTGCCTTAAATAAAAGACAAACAGAACAAGATTTTTGCTCATGAAAATGTTCTTGAGTTTCATAACTGCAAAGCAATTTGCATAAGGGCGGACATTCAACCCGCCCATGTTAACCTCTCCGCTCTATCAAGTATTCTTCATCAATCTTTCAGATGTATGGACTTCAAGATAAAGGGAGTCGTGTTCTGAGAAAACTGGACATAATGCATGTGCGTAAAGTGTCGTCCCAGATAAGCCTGTGCAGTTCGCACAGGCTAATCAGGGACGCAACTTTCCGCTTTAAAGACATTTTTCGTTTTAATGAAGTCTCTTATTAGCAAAAATCCAATTAAGGCGGAAAGTGTCATCCCTGATTAGCCTGTGCCGACTGCACAGGCTAATCTGGGACGACATTTTACGCACATGCATTATGCCCAGTTTTCTCAGAACAAGACACAAGGCTTCAATCAAGACTAATAACTCCTCCCCCTACCTCTGATTGAAGCTATTCAGTAAACTGCTGTCAGGTACTGGCATAAGAAGGAAAAGTGTTTGTAGGTCAACTGACTGTTATTATATGATAACATACTGGAGATAAAAAGAAGCATAAAATCCAAAAATGTAAACAAACAAGCAAGCTTACCTCTTTGCTCCAGCTCTCCTCCACGGATCGTTTCTGCTGCATGGCCTGTTGCGCCTCATTCAGGATGTGAGCTATACGCTCCTCTGTGACAGAATCCTCTCGCTGGATGCTCGGCAGGAGCGGCTGGGTACCTACAAAGGGCCCAAGATCGTCGGGTGATTTCCGATGGGCTGATTAAGGGAGAGTTCGAGTGTCAGTGTTTCAGCATACCGTGACAAAATTCAAATTTCAATCCAGCAGACTTTCTCTTTTTCTTTTAACTTACTGTATATTTTTCCTTTATATCATGTTATGCATACATATCTATGCTCTTAAGTTTTACATAAAATTGACATGAAACAGTAAAGAGTTTCATTTCTTTTACTTAAAGTGTGCATTTTTTAACTACAGTGTAAAACTAAGAACTATTAAAGCAAATACAATACAGCAAAAAGCCATAACCTGAAAAAGTACCTTTCTTTGGAGAAATAGCCTTCAGGGCCATGATATTTCTGTCATCTGTCGCCCACGAATGCATCTTCCTGTAGGACTCTCTCCCTTTTTCCGTAAGTTTATCCCAAGATTTGGGCTTCGAAAGTAATTCCGACACAGTCCCCTGTGATAAACCTAGCACGTGTTTCGCGAACAACCGCTGACCAATATTGTGAATACTGAGCAACTCTCTCACAGTTTTTGCTACCATGCTTGTATCAAGTCCCTGGCAGCTGTTAAGATCAGGCTTTGGTGTGTTGTTATTGTTGTTATTGTGAAACCCCATTCCTAGACTCATGTAATTTGCCAGAAGATGGCTGTTAGTGAACGCGGGATGAAAATAGTGCGATGTGGGGGGTGGAATACGCATAGTGTCGCTAACACTAGCCGACCGATGTAAAGTTTTTGAGCTGTCGGGAGAACTAGCTACCATGGGTGGGATATCACCCGAGTCTACACTACACGGAGACTTTAGCTCCTGATCCTCTTTTGGTAAATAAGTGGGGGAAATAGAAGGCAATCCATTGTTCCCAGATTCCTTAGGTGATTGTTTCTCTTGAAATGTTTCAGCAATTTCCTCTTCAAGAACACTTGTAAAATCCTTTGTGTTTGACGAGTGGGCTGGCGAAGAACTTCCTGTAAGAAAGGTGTAAATGCACATGGTTTAGTCCTTGTGTGTTGTTGAGATTTGGTTCATGGATATAAACAATATATGCAGCATGCCTGACATAAAACACAACGTGTCTCACTGGATGGAGAGTATATGATGCATGATGGGACAAGGTAGAAAACAGGAAGTAGGTCAAAAGTCTCCAAATGCAATTATCTCAAAATGCACAGGCTAATGCAATATCACAGCCAATATATACATAGATCCACTTTCATAATTGTGACAGAATATATAATATATTCTTTTTGAATTTTTCTTAGTCATTATGTTTTGCTTCTGACACACTCAAACATGCAAGAATCGAAAGTTGAGCAGACAAAAGGGAGATAAAGACAAAAATGTTACATGATATGATGACCAATAATTTTAGTGTTTTTCATGACTTGATTTTCACCTCATGAGCATATACACCCTTCTTACATGAAGTTCATCAACACACGCCCATCGTAAGCACGGAAACATCGATTCACAAAACTATAGTGCATAGAAAAACAGCAAGCACACACACAAATAGCAAAAACCTGTTGGTGCAAAACTTATATTGGGTGATTGATACTTATAATACTTATAATCTAAAGTATGGGATTTGGACCACACAAGGTAAACTAAACTAACAATTAAACATTTAGATATTAATACATAATATTATAAAAAAAATGATAGCTGAAGCAGATACAGGTTTCTGCCATTTTATAGCTACTTAACTACACTTTAAAACAATCAACAAAGGCTCCGAAGACAGCCCTAATTTTTATATAAAACAAGAGATTGCCAAGCAATATGGTCCCCTACCGGTGAAACTCCACCATTGTCAGTAAAAATTTTTCGTACATTTGTTATCATAGCAACCACAATTTTTTACGTAGGTACAAAATGAAATGACGTGCATAATCTCCATATTGCCATCTGTCCATTTTTCAAGTTTCATGAAAAAATATGAAGAACTTTTTAAGTTATCGCAGGATCCAGAAAAGTGTGACAGACTGACAGACACACTGACACACAGAGCGCAAACCATAAATCCCCTCCGGTTTCACAGGTAGGGGACAAAAAGGTAAAATGGTAAATTTATCCATAATGTGTGATAACATTGCAAATGCACACACACTTTATATGTTCTACTTCAAAAAGGTGCATTATTTTAAAAATATTGTACAACAATAATCTTAAACTAAAATGATTTCCAGTTCACTTTAGCCACTTCCAATTAAGTTCTTAGTAGAATCACTGAAATTGTTGTTCTACAATATAAAACCCTGTCACAGAGCAAGTAATGATATACTGTATAAGAATCATATGATAGGCATTGTTACTATTTTCTATGTGCGTTATCTGTCATGAAGTGCTGCCACACAAAATTTCATATGACAAGTCATGTGACCTTGCCAAATACGTCCCTTAATTAGTATCTGTCAAGGGTAAAGAAAACAGATATTTTCACCACAAATAATACCCACCATGGTTTTTCAAAACATTCTTGTATACATCATAAGTTTTATCAGAAAATTGCCTTAGGCCATAAATAGCAATGCCTATTAATTGTAGAGGCCATAGGCTAATAGGCCTTTGCTTATTAAGATCCCTTGTTACCCTAACCACTATGTCACATGACCCTACATGTTGTTCACATGACTGAAACACGCAACACCATTAAAAGCACACTGATACACACACAGGCTGAAAGTGCCTACCTGAGAGATCGTTACAGTTGACCTTGATCTGCGTGTTCTCAGACTGGAGACTCTTGTTTTTGCGTAGGAGCTGCATCTCAAGTGATGTGGTGTGACTCAGGTCTCCATCGACCTCGTCTGAACCCACCCCGCCTGAGAATTCAATCGACTTCAGAACACTGGAATTCATTAATGTAAGGCTGTTGTAGTTTTCTGTCTTTGAATAGAATGAGTGTACGAATAGTGACAATTTAAATGTTAATATTGCATTTTTATATTAACTTAGCTACCAAGTGTATCTGCACCGCCACTACCCACCAATTAATTCAACTTAAGACCAATCACAGCGCCCTACTGTCACTCCGCTTATTTCCTTCTAAATCAGCGTTCTCATCTCACAAATCCCTACTCAGCCCCCTGATTCATCCCTCTCACCTGAGCCATCCACACTGCTTCTTCCCAACCCCCTCTAACCTGAGTGCCCCTTCCCTCTCACCTGATTGTCCCCTGATTTCATTACCTCTCACCTAATTGCCCCCTTATTTCCCTTCCTCTCACCTGATTGCTCCCTCCTCCTTACCTGATTGCCCCCTTATTTCCCTCCCTCTCACCTGATTGCCCCCCCTCACACCTGATTGCCCCCTCCCCACTTCACCTGAGCCCCCTGATTCCCCTCCCCTCTCCGTCTCACCTTAGCTCCCTCTTGATTTCCTCATAGTCTTCCTGTGATCTCAGTCTCTCCTCCAGTATCTTGAAGGCCTTGTTCTTCGAAGCCAGCTCCTCCTCGAGACGACTCACCTGGGGTGTTACACAGACCAGACATACAGAGTTCAGACAGCTAAATACAGATGGACAGTCATAAAACTAGTAGTGACAAAACTTTGCAGGGTTGCATATCAATACTTTAGTATACAGAATACAAACTGATCCAGTAAAAAACACATCATTTTCATGATCACTGAATTATGACAAAACAAGATTTTTATGACCATCGTTTTGTTTTTTTAAATCATCAATCTAATCATCATAGTCAGCATCACCATCAGCAGCAACAGCATTGCTCTCAAAAGTCTCCTTATTATCACCATCAACATCACACAATTATCATCTACATCATCGCCAACATCAAAATCATCATCAGCAGCAGCAGCAGCATCATCTGCATCATCATCATCATCATCATCATCATCATCATCATCATCATCATCATCATCATCATCATCATCATCATCATCATCACCAGTCCTTGTTATGCTTACCTGCTGTGATGTGTTTTCTCTAAGTTTCTGTAGAGAGGCCTGCAGTCTTTGAACATCTTCCACCAACTGAGTGATCTGAAGGTAAACAGTCACCATATACATCATGAGCAGAGTTCTCATAATGTTACCATAATAAACACTATTATTACAACAATATTGGAATGAACAATACAATAATGCATAAAATGCAGTTTTACCTCTTTAAGTAATTAATTTTGAACAAGTATAAGTAAAATAGACATTTGCATGAATAAAAGCATAATTTAGATTGGTTTTACTACAAAACTGTTTAATTTGATTTGATCCTTAGAAAATGAAAACCCGTCATGCATGCATGAACCCGGTGAAAATACAAGTAAAATGATAAATAATAAAAGTAACATTTATAAAAATGTATTCAGTGCTTTTTATACTTAAAGAAGAAACAGTTTATTACAAAACTATTTTCAGAACATGAAATGAGCAGTTTTTGCTTGAGAATACCACCAAAATAATGTCCATCCCAAGTTTATTTCTTCTTCCAAATTCACACAATACAGTATTATTATTTAAATTGTGGATTTAACTCATTACAGAATATGTAAATATTTAAAAAAAAAATCATCAAGGTAAATGGTCAAGCTAGAACCACAGCTGTAAGAAAATTAACCAGTTGATAAAAATAGATCAAGATAGACAATGTAGCCTTTCTCTTGAACCATGATTGTAAAGGATGGATATGAGATTATCCATCAGACAATGAAACCACTGAAAAAGATATACATTTCAATGATCCGCCTAAATCCTAAACTGCCAGGAATATCTTCTGAATACAATCCAAAGCACAATCTGCTAACCTCCCTCTCCTTAGTGGCCAGCTCGGCCTCTAGATTGGACCTCTGCAGCATCTCTATGGCCTGCTCCATGTCCCCTCCACTCTGGGCCCCCTCCCCTGTTCCACCCTGTGCCAACCCTGTGGTCAAGCTGGTCAGCTGATGCCGGAGTCGGTCGGCCTCACGCTCTGCTGCGGTCGCACGTTCGTTGGCTCGCTCCAGGTCGGACATGATCATCTCAGTCTCGTCATGCCTACCATGGGCAAGAGAAATCAAGTGATCAGTAACCTTGCAGCAAGATACACAAGCCTACCATGGGAAAGAGAAATCAAGTGATCAGTAACCTTGCAGCAAGTTTCACAAGCCTACCATGGGCAAGAGAAATCAAGTGATCAGTAACCTTGAAGCAAGTTACACAAGCCTACCATGGGCAACAGAAATCAAGTGATCAGTAACCTTGCAGCAAGTTACACAAGCCTACCATGGGAAAGAGAAATCAAGTGATCAGTAACCTTGCAGCAAGTTTCACAAGCCTACCATGGGCAAGAGAAATCAAGTGATCAGTAACCTTGAAGCAAGTTACACAAGCCTACCATGGGCAACAGAAATCAAGTGATCAGTAACCTTGCAGCAAGTTACACAAGCCTACCATGGGCAAGAGAAATCAAGTGATCAGTAACCTTGAAGCAAGTTACACAAGCCTACCATGGGCAAGAGAAATCAAGTGATCAGAAACCTTGCAGCAAGTTACACAAGCCTACCATGGGCAAGAGAAATCAAGTGATCAGTAACCTTGAAGCAAGTTACACAAGCCTACCATGGTCAAGAGAAATCAAG
Source organism: Dreissena polymorpha (assembly GCF_020536995.1). NCBI lineage: Eukaryota > Metazoa > Mollusca > Bivalvia > Myida > Dreissenidae > Dreissena > Dreissena polymorpha. The sequence continues at coordinate 81,461,076 of NC_068355.1, read as the reverse complement.
TGATCAGTAACCATGCAGCAAGTTTCACATGCCTACCATGGGCAAAAGAAATCAAGTGATCAGTAACCATGCAGCAAGTTACACAACTGAAAACTAAACCCTTTACCACTGAAATATGAATTTTGACGAATTTATTGTCCCTTAGAAAGTTCAATTTTATTAAAGACCTTTCTTACTAGATTCAAGTTTAAAGGATTCATTTCCAACCCTTAGATATTGATGAGCAGCAATTACCAAAAAACCTGAACAGACTGAGAGTATAACTCGCAGGCTGTTCTTGTTTTATGCTGTTTGCACATAGCCATTTTCACTTTGCTCCTGAGGGGAAAGGGTTAAACAATAAAAGTTGTAATATTGACAAAAAAATGTTTATGTTCATATCAGGGCTTTGTGGAAAAACACATCGACAAAACCTTAGGTACCATTAGGGTCTATTTAAAGAAAGATAGCGAAAAACATCTTAAATCAATGTATCTTTCTATGTTTTGTAATCCAAACATGTTGGACATCATAATTTTTGTTGATTATGTAGTAATGTTTTAAAATAATTTGTCAACATTAAGGTTGTAGCTGTTGAAAAGAAGTATTAGGAAAATTCTCTGTGCATGTAATTGCTATTTGTTAATTAATAGTATTACTTTATACAAATCCACAAAGAAGTTAACCTTTCATAAAATTGTGTAAAAAAGCACACACACAAATCCTACCAAAAAGCAACAACCTCCGTACAGTGCACATCCCCAAATATCAGTCAATGTAAGCCATCAAATGCCATCCACTGTCACCAAAATGTCCCCACTGTTTCTACATGGTTACAGCCAAGTCCATATCAAACACTGAAACAAGTTTCCAGTGGCGCAAGTCCTCGACAACTTCAGCATGTTTTCTTATACAATCATTGTTTTTCCCAAGATAGCTGATCAAACCCCAGGCACTAATTCCTTAATACTTCCACTTACAAGCACGCGAAAAGGACCTTACAGCCTTAACACTGTCTGGATGCTGATTTATCCACATAGTTCATCCGCTATGGATTGATTTCCAGTCTATATTGGCACCTAATGCTTTCATCGCCTCCCATTCAGACACACCAGCCCCCCTGTTACATCCAAATGTCTTAAAATCAATATTTGTAAAAGCCAATATTGATAGTTGTGTAATGATTTCTTCTTTCCCTCTAAGATGACATTGCGACAGCTGCTGCTCTCTTTGAAATACAAAACAGCCTCACATACATTTATTATCTTGCAAACCAGACACATGCACCAATATTTCAAATATGAGAGCCATATCAAATTTCAATCAATATTAAGTAATCAACTACTATAAACCTATGATTCGTTTATTAAAACGGAAATTAAAAAAATAATTAATAATTACCATTATGCAGAAGAAATATATTTTTAAATCATCATTAAGTTTTACAGCATGTTCACAAATAGCACATATCCACTTGTTTCAAGGATTAATGATATCTGTCTCAATATCTAGGTTTTTTCATTATATTTCCCTCAGATCAACCCAATAATCAATATTTAGCAAATGGACTCCTCATCCCCTCCTCTAGGCAAATACAGAACTAATTTAACGTTGCAGACAATTCTGCTATTCTCAGTATTGTCTTCAATTTCCTACAGTTGCGATTGCAGAACATCTCCCCATGGTCTTGCTCTGCAATTTGGAATTTCAATTATTTTTTACCATTATCTATTTTGTTTCTGACAATAATGCAACCTCAACAGTCTGTGTGTTCATTAAAATGCAAAGGCAATATGCATTTGGGTTTCATAGATATAATAACTCATATAAATCTATATTATGTCCTTTTCACATTTAATGTGTGTAAAACAAATAAATGTAACAGGTATTGCTATAATCAAGCAAATAAAGCTGTAGATGACTTGCAATGGAAGTGAAATATCCCTTCTATATGTCTCAAATTTTATTACCATATTTTACCATGTATAGCGCGCTCTCATGTATAACGCGCATGCGATTTTTTAAAGCCAAAATGGAGAAAAAAAAGAATTCAAGACCAAAAACCTGAAAATTGGGCCGAAAATGGCCGCCTTTCTTATATTGCGCAATCATTTAATCTGAGTTTTTCGGGCGCTTAATTTTTTGGTTTAAAGGTATAGGGAGCGTTTATCAGGAGCATGGGTTGCATAGCACTATATTTTCAACAATTTTTAAGATTATACTCTCGAGAACACCGTTTATGTCATTATTGCCTGCGAATTTAATTTGAACCACTATTACCCAATCCTCACATTTGAACAGTGTAACATTTTCATTACCTGCCGCTCACAACATCGTATGACATAGTCTTCTGCAGACCCGCAACATCGCAATGTCCAATTTACGCAAATCGTCTGTGGATCCCATTTTATTTTTCATCGACTTAAATTTTTCCCCATTAAGAGATGCTCCCCATTAAATCCAGTTTGACCTGGTATTTTGCGCCTTCACTGCGTCTAGTAGATAAGTATTTATAGTGAGACAAACAATACACCCGAACGCTCGATTCCATACAGTTGGCGTTATTGGCGTTATCGGCGTAAAGCCATCAGACAAATATCATTTGTTTGTCTCTATTGAAAGAAAATAAAACGAGTCTATATCTCTATCGTTTGTTTGTAACCTACGTAGTATACTTGCACAGTAGCATATTAATGCAGAGATCGGCAAATCATTGATAAATGTATTCGTCGTTTCAATGCTTCGGGCCAAGTAATTTCGGCAAATCGGAACTCAACTTACGTAAAACACTTGCTCAATTAACCGTTAAACTCCACCTCCGTTCTCTGCAAAAGGTTCGAAGGCGGAGCTTTGCATGTGCTTTTATTTAATTGGACGATTGCCATTGAGGAACAAACACACGATTGGCTCGGCATGACAAAGGAAGCCAATTTTGTCGGGGAGAAACTTGTTGCTTTATTGCTTCAGACAGGAAGCGGCTTTCCTTTGATGACATCAAACTGTCAATTCACATAGACAGCAAATTTTCGGAATTGCTAACATTAAACTTTGAATTATATTATCAAAATAAAGCAAAACCGAAATTGTGAAATATGATTGAAATAATTAGCGTCAGTTCAAATAAGACGTTTTGCGTTGTAAATCAACGAGCTTTCATGATAACAAAAACTTAAACAAACAATACCGCGACGACGTGGGGATCGATATGCCTGGATTTTTTTTAATGAACAATCAATGAAGAAGTGTGAAAACATCAACAAAAACATTTTTTTCATCTTTTAATTTTTGTCAAAACTGTTACTACCCCGTTCATTCCTACCCTTTCCCACTATTTGTTGTTTCGACAACGGCCCCTTCAGTCTATAGCATTATAGGGTGTAGTTTTCTGCAATAAAAGAAATGGCAGCAATTGTGAAGATTTACGATTACGAAATTTTTTGCAATTTAGCAACCAGGAAAGGGTTGTGTCAATGTGTTACGCACACTGAATTTTTAATTTGAAATTTGAAGGTAAAAAAATGCGCGCTATGCATGGTAAAATACGGTAATACAGCCATATTTCGAGACTTTGGAACAGAGTGCATTTAACTGTACAACAATAAGGGAAACCTAAAATAGTGGTAAAAGGTTATTATCAAGGTGCTTTTGACATTTACTGGTCAAAACAAAAAGGATTATGCATAAAACCAGGTACAAAAATCATAACTGTATCAATTAACAAAATGATCGTCACCTTCCAGACAAGAAGTTTCATTGGGTAATTCTCCTATCTTAAGAAGCTGTTAGTTTGCATATAATATTTCCACAAAACAACTTTTGTTCAAATAATGTGATACAATTATTTTTTAAATATATTTTAATGAAACAGAATGGTTGATGAGTTTCAAACCCTTTCTGTACAAGCATTTTGATAAGGATTTAGGGACACATTTCAAACGAAATTAACTCCACTGCAAAATATAACATAAACAACAAAAATCAGCACATAATTATGTCATTTCAAACAACACAAAACATTTTTATTATGTCAAAAATTAGGTATAGATCGTCATGTGGTCGCAGAGAGATCTTTTTAGAGGATAAGAACTCTTTATTAACCAAATTTTTTGTTAAATATTTCACCATTTCTTCAAAGAGCATTTAAATGTTGTCAGGTATTTTAAATCACCAACAGTGCTAAGGTGAGTGCCAGCATAAAGATTTCAGTTTCTTTAATTCGCCTCGTTTCATCAACCAGACTTCTACATGTGTATTAATTGCAGTGAAATCTTTTAATCATTCACATGAAATGATATGATCTAGCATCAGGCCGATGATACAAGCAAAATGATTTTTATTTCGACGACAACCTGTCTAGTTTCCCCACCTTCAGGTGACAAACATGGACAAATCATGTCCTACAAGTTGGACTCTTATAAAGAGTTATTGTAATCACTTGTTGCATATGATGCTGGAAGTGTTAACAACCTCAATGGATCTTGGGGATTTAATTTTTGCTGTTCAACCGGAATACAATACTTGTTTCAGTGATTTTAACATCATTGGCGAGTGTTCATGCGGCCTGTAATAAATATCCCATTATGATCCATTGCAAATTGTTTACGATGTGGCGTCATACTACATAGTATAATAATCTTGTCACATCGCGTATCGGAAGTTGTGAATTCCTTGATTAAATTGTATAAGCCGATTCACAACATGTTAAACATCCTTTGAATTGAATGGTGGATATTGGACTCATAAAGATCCCATCATTGCGGTAAATGTTGCATGAACAAAACCACTTAGAATTATGCAAAACAACTGAACGGGGTCAATTAATTCTTGAAAACTGAGACTTTCAATTCAGAATTTATTGTTGTTACACCCTTGGTTGAATAGGTCATTAAATCTGTAAAGCAACATATTTATTGACGAGAAATTGTAATGATAAAACACCTTTACTTTAATTGAATACTTAAATGCAGGGCTCGAATTTAACTTTTCTTTCTACTAGCAAAACATTTGCGAGCAGCTTAAATACCAGCTCGCAAAATCAAAAACATTCTCGCAAATTTTGCTGGAAACATAAATAAAAGCAAGTTTGGACAGTAGTTTAGTACTATTAAAACTAAATAAAATATGACATCAACCACAAGTTTTGGTGTTATATATGAAGTTCTTTTTCCCACCTTTTCACTGTTTTTGTGGAAGAATTTAATTTCCGTTTTTTTTTCCTCTCAACTCAACAGTTAAATTTGCTTTATATTTTGTATTGTTATTTCAATCTGTGGGCAAAAAGAAACTAGTTATCTTTGCTTCAACGACATGACTGTTCAGGTTTTTGTCTTTTATAGTGAACATGTGTGGATAATCGACTGTTTCATGTTCTTTGTACCAATACCATCCGCATATATGTACTATAAGTATACCAGTCTACATACAAGGTGCGAGCTTCCGCATATGGGTATTCGGACGTTCTATTAATTGACCTGCGGTTTAGCGTTCACAACGTCGTGCGCATTTAGCAATATAACTTTTTTTTCACTATTTCTTCACTCGCAAAAAAATTCTAGTGGCTTAAAACTTAACTCTCAATCGGTATTTTTCACTCGCATTTTGCGAGTGTGCGAGTGTTAATTTCGAGCCCTGAAATGATCGCAATTTTCAGAGTGCAATGATTGCATTCTACTTTTTAGAAACCATTAATTAATGATGTTTATAATCAGCATTTATTGGTTAACATAAAAAACATTTTCTTTTTTTTAAATAATTGCAAATCTAAAACCAAGTAAATATTTTGTTCATTATTGATATTATAAATTTGTTGAACAAAAATTATTTATATCCATGTTAAAAACAAAAAGATGCCAATAAACACTTTTTTTTGGCAAGGAACAACCATACTGGACACGCAATATCATTAAACCATCCGACCGTACTTAAGATGTGTGTTTATAGAGCATATGGACAGAGACTGGTAATAAAATCACACTCATTATTGATACTGTTCAGTCAGATTTCTTGGCTTATTAACAATAACCAATCATAAATGTCTCATTATAACGTCAATACAATGCTAACTGGACAGCCAGCTATCGCATCTTATTGGTGTTTTATTGAAAGATGCAGTCAACGACGGTCAGGAAACCTATCTGTCAATAACAAAAAACACAGCTACCTCATCAACATCCAAAAAACTTCTATTTTTATACCAGTTCACCTACGTCAAAGTCGTCAAAGTGGTCAAAGTGGTAAGCCAAGTGTCTATTGATTAGGTCTCAAATGTGAATAGCTGTCAGTGATCAGGCAGGCATGCATAGGTATTTGGAGTAAAGAAATAACTGGAGGTAGCAGGTTCAAGTCTGGTTCATGTCATTCAATGATACCTTTATTTAGGTTGAACATTTTTTAAATATAAAACTGGCAGTATTTGCCCTTGTTTAATCTTGTCTTTACCAAAATGTCACTTAAAGTATTTTAATTTGCTTGATGGAGAAAAGTATGTAGCATAATGGACTTTGCTTAAGCCAACTGTTGAAACTTTCAGCTTATGACATTATTCTTCAGATGGATTTTAGTCTTATTCCTTAAAAAAAACATGCAAATGTGAGAAATACAGTTATTTTAAAAACAAACACAAAGGCATTCTTAATGCTGACCTTCTCATGAATTTATCATTAACCCATTTATGCCTAGTGGACTCTCCCATCCTTCTAAATTGGATCAATGTATTTCCAAAATTAGGGATGTCTAGTATATTTATTTCTATATTTAGAATACTTCAAACAGAAATTCCTTTAAGCAAACAGCGCAGACCCAGATGAGACGCCGCATCATGCGGCGTCTCATCAGGGTCTACGCTGATTGCCAAGGCCTTTTTTCTAGACGCTAGGCATAAATGGGTTAAACTCATATTTGATACTATTTTGAACTTTATGATATCATTTATTTAATACAATATTGTAAACAAAATTGCCAGAAAAAAAATGTTGAAGACAGGACAATCTAATGAATGAAACATCTGATACAGATTATTGACTATTGATAAAATGTCCAAATGACACTGTGCAGTAACACCGAGGACATATTTGTTTTGGCCACAGCTGTGACTTGCCTTATCACCCTATAAATTCTGATCAATAGCCGTTAACAAATAAGTAGACTATACATGTTGACCAAGCAAGCATTTTCAACAATGAGTCAATCACTTTGTAGTAATATGAAGTTATTGACTGCATTTGCCTCCCAATCTCCAGTAATCAATGTTCCAGCCATCCCTTGTCGAAGGCATTAATTCTGGATCAAGCCTTCTCGCCCAAAATCATTGATTTCTCAATAATTGATCAAAAAGAACTAATCAATTCTAACGCCAGTTGTATGTTCTACCTCCCTCCCCTTAGAGCATTCGAGAGCTGTCCCAAATTTATTGACTGGGTTCGACTATAGTTATTCAATAACGCGATCAATTTGAACAGGGCTGCATTTGGAACAATATCGATGAAATTGCCATTTCATTGGAGCTAATCTCTTGAGAATGGAGGAACATTCTGATAAAAATCTATCAGCAACCGAGAATTTGTTCCAGTAACAATAGCCAACAAAACATTAATTTTGGTTCAATACAAATCCATAAGCGATGAATAGTATTCCATCGCTGCTAAAGCCCTTAAGTTTTCTATTGATTTTATCTGTAAGTGACATTGTCTTTTCCAACTGAGAATATAATCTTTACGCCACATCTGGTGACAGAATACGAACAAACTCATAGTGATCTCGCAAATCACAAATCACCTCTTATCTATATCAGTATTACACTTCAGCAACATGTAAATAGTGAATCTATAGTCTTCTCAATTTTATCGATATCCATGGCAACTACCAAAATCAATAATCGCTATAGTTGCCTACTTTCCATCTTCTAAAAAATTCAACGGTACACCGTTAATTTCGATTTATCGTTTACCATGGAAACCTAGGCGATCAATAAACAATATGCGATAGGAACAAAGAATGATGGATTGGAAAGGACAATAAATTTCAATGGAAGTTGAAGGACAAACGAATTACAGATATTTCTTGAGCTATACCTATTATAATTGCTTCATTAAAATTAAAAAGAAAAATGTTTTATAGACACATAAAAGACCAAGTCACTAAAAAATTAGAGGTTGAGAATAAAATGTATATGCCTGTTACATGACTTAAACGAAACAACTAGTGTCTGAAAGATTTACACTCCTGTGATTTATGATAATAATTTTGCTAGATGTAAAGCAATGAAGCATGAATGTTTATAAACATTTAAATTCCCCTTTGATTCTTGAAACAAACTAAACCTTTCATTCAAAATATTTATCTTTGGCTATTTGTTTATATTAAAAAATGTATGTTAGAAACAACAATACCAAATTAATGTATAAATAATTAATAAATTAATTAATTAATTACTGTAGTGCTGTTGTTTTAACTATTTCAAAAATGTCTAATTATTACACTAAACTAAATAATTATTTAAAACATGGTAAACTTATGATATTTCCACCAGAGTTTTGAATGATAAGGGGGGAAAATAAAGTATATTGATGAGCATTTAGAGTTTGCAATTAAGACATTTAAGGAAATTTATACAAAGAATTAATTGTGAACAAGATGTCTTTGTGAAACATTATGCCCCCCCCCAATATATTTGACCTTGAAGGATGACCTTGACCTTTCACCACTCAAAATGTGCTGCTCCATGAGATACACATGTGTGCTAAATATCAAGTTGCTATCTTCGATATAGCAAAAGTTACGGCCGATGTTAAAGTTTGACGCAAACAAACCAACAAACAGACAGGGCAAAAACATGTGCCCCAGTATAGACTGGGGGACATAAAAAAAACACTTTTATCATTTGTGTATTCCTTGGCAACTGTAAAACTTGAACAATTTGCATGCCCTTACATTGAATGTATATTAATTCACACGTATTACGATTTTTAAGACCAAGCATGATTTACATATTATATATGAGCTGCACTAAGCAAACATCGAGAATAATATCACCACAGATTTTGTCTATATTTCAGTATTAGCACAAACCCTCAAATCAGCCAATTGAATTGGGAATGCATCACCTTAAATTATACAAGCTGTGTCATGTGAAAACCCCTTAAGCCATATATGGCAAGGGTGGCTCCAGACCAGCCTGCGTAGCCTGGTATGAAGCTCTTTTATCTGCTACAAAACTATGCAAAGTTGTATGGTTTTATTAGCGGACATTGATATTTCTGACCAGACTGGGTGGATGTGCAGCATGGTATAGAGTTACACTAGCCACATATGGAATAACAGCCATTTAAAGATGACATAGCTAATACTTAAGGAGGCTTTCGACATTTTCTTGCAATTTTTCAGTCATGATATTATAATTCTGATTTTCCTGTGCTAAATTTTTAACTTTGATAATATTGATATCTTCTCTTCTTGTAACTATATAAGCAAACAGCATAATACTTACTTGGCAGACGTGGCCTCGTCATATTTCGCTTTGACCTCGAATAGCTCGGACTGAACATTCTCAAGGGCTGAAATGGATAACCAGGAAATATAGGAACCAAGCATGCACTGGTTATACTGAATCACACATGGACAAGTTACTGTATAGGAACCAAAAACAGGCTCGGTTACATAAAGACTTAAAACAGGTTACTGTATACGAACCAGACACAGGCTGATTACATAAAGACTTAAACAGGTTACTGTATACGAAGCAAACAAAATCTGGTTTTATTGAAATGTCCATGGACAGGTAACAGTAGAGGAACCAGAAACGCATAAGGTTCACATATCCACAAGATATCGCAAAAAAGACTTTTTTGTCATTCAAACATAGACGTGTCATATTGAGGTAAAAAATAACTGATTTCAGAGAATCTTACACTAACTTGGTACTTATAAGCAAACAAAGGCTGAGTTTGGCAAAAATCCAATGAATAGTTGTTAATCTCAATAAGAGTGCATGTTTTTCATTTTGACAGCTTGCCAAGAGAAACTTAGCCATAAAAAACAAAGGCATCTGCAAATAACATTTAGAGATGGTATAGACACTTGGTGATTAATTAAAAATGTCATTGGATTGTATATATACTAAAATGTTGACATATGGTGAATGGTTTCAGCTAAAAAGCTAACATATGGACAGAATTTATTTAATTTTTACATAAAAATCACATGACCATGCATTGGAATGACACCTTCCTTAGAAAAACAAGGTCATACTTGACAATATCAATGTCTGAAACCAGTATAACATTTAACACAATTCAGTAATTAATGATCTGCCATCCATCCCTACCTATTAACCATTTATTACTCAACCCATCAGGTATACAGTATATAAAACTATTCTTTGCCTGACATTAATTACGCAATTCTTAAATACTTGATTGTTCCCAACGATTCTAGCTTAGATGACGTACTATTAATAACAGATGCAGAAAAATTATAATTATTCATACAACTCTCAAAATTGTAATACAAAATGTCAGCACATATGAAACAGAATTAATTTAAACCAGCAATAAATCAAGAGTTTGCAAAATTTTGCATTTTTGCACTATTTTGTATGTTTTTAAACATACTGCTTCTGTCTATGTAATGTACCAATTTTGGCAAAGTATCAGCACTTCCTTTTCGTTCACATAGCTAATAATAAAGTCATGGTTAGTTTTGTATTCCTTTTAATTCTGTAAATTAAACTGGCGGCCATGTTTTTCAATGGCCCTGAACCACTTTTGAACTCAACCAACATATCATTTACACAGACATATAGACAAAGTTACATGAAGATTGGGCATTAAATGTGACTTCTACAGTGTTCACAAGCTTTTTCTTTTTTTTGACCAAGTGACCCAGTTTTTGACCCAGCATGACCCAGTTTCAAACTCAACCGAGATTTCATTGGGACGAAGCTTCTGACCAAGTTTCATGAAGATCGGACAATAAATGTGGCCTCTAGAGTGTTTAAAAACAAATGTTAACGGATGGACGGACGACGGACATAGACCGGTCACAAAAGCTAACCTGAGCAATCAGGTGTGCTAAAAATCAATATTCATGTATATTAACATACTTTTAAATGTGAAATGATTGATTGAGTAATAATCTTTATACAGAATAATTTCGCTTTACTCCCTTTCACTGCAATAAAATCACACAGAAAATATCAATGCAACCAGCAGCAGTTGTGAAAATGCAGTATGCAAAACTTAAAGCACTAATTTATAATGTTAACTTAAAATAAATATTTCAATAGCAGGTAAAGTTTTAAATCAACGTCCACTGGTCTAAAGCTTAGTTGCCATGAAACTTAATTAACATCAGTGATAATTTTTCCAAAAGAAGAAATTATTTCTTAAATAAATATTTTTAATTATTAAGCTTTTCATTTATAACACTAAGTTAATTTCAAGCACAGAATGTGATATCTAAAGGATATCTTAAATGCTTCTTTAAAGCTCTAAAAGTGTACTATGTATGAGCATGGTCAATCAGTTAAAAGATAAATTTACTAAGTCAAAAGGCAGAATGGTATCATCAATATTTTGGAAATAATAATTTACAATTTATTTTCAAATTTTATAATAAAGAGTGTTAATAGGATTTCAATACAACGATCAATCAACCCTCAATTATAGGTTAATAATGATGAGATAATTTCCTATAAAAGAGTAATTAGAATTATCAATCATGCATGTATATCTGTTTTATTAAAGTTTGATTTTAACCATACACAATTAATGTATATGAATGTATTTCTGCATATTTATCTCTTCATTGGATTCACATCAGTGCCATTCCAGATCGATCATAGGGGCGTTTGAACAAAAGTTTTGGAGTAAGTAAATATGATTGATTTTATGATTTTCCTTTAATCATTAAAAATTATTCGCAAATAAATGAGATGATGAACACTGCTGATATATATTTATTGTACCAAGATCCATCAATTTTTTAGTTCAGTATCAAATAGCATTTAAATGTTCTTATCAATGTACTAGAATTAACCTGTTGGCAGTTTGAAAATTAAATATTGTTTGAAAATTTGACCTATGTAAACAGATATTTCAATTGTAGTCTTACAAAAAAGGATATTCCAACACACATCTAAATATTAAATGTGTGAACATGATTGTTCAAATAAATCTTTTTTTCATTTACTAATTATACCTTGTTTTTGACATGATTTCATGGCAAAAAACATAAATAAGAATGACAGCAATAAAGTATCATAACATCAACATACAACTTACATAATTATGTGGGAGTTTGATTTTGCATATTCAAAGATCCACATTATCATGGGTCAACAAGATTTATCTTCAAGTTGTTCAAACAATTTGAATGAAAAATGTATTTACACTAAATTAATAATGATTTGCAAGTATTTTATTTATTATATAAGGTGTTCTTAACTTATCTATGTTCCAGTAAATATTCAGTTTTAAAACCATTGTACCTTCCTTAACGACAGTATCTCAATGCATATTACTTGTAATCAATATAGTAAAAAATCCAGGAAAAAATATCACACAATAAAACTTACTAGTTATCAATTAAATACAGTTTAAATGACTCAACATTACCATAAAGTATGCTAAAATTTCTTTCATAAAGCATTTTAATTATTATTGATCATTATGATTATAATAAATATGCACATTGCTTTTGAGAATCAAATATATTACTTTATAGGTTGAAAACCATTTATCAAAATTAATTTTCCATTATTTAAGCTAAAAACTAGTTAAATAAATTATGCAACAACAGAGGCAAAGTAAAATTAAGTTCAGATCTGATTTAAATTTTGTTCAAAACTATTTGCTTTCTATAAACTTTCTCTTATAATCCACAATTGATATAAATTATTAATAAATATGCTTTCTTTCAAACTACAATTTTTCTATGTATCTATAGTTCAATTGAGAGAATTATTGGCATTATAATTATACATTGTCATTTTTTAAAAACAATATGTTTTAAACAATTATATAAGCGTCTCATAAATCCATTTGTTCAGATGATTTGTTTTATTATATCAATAGTTTTCAATGGTATTTTTCATTTATAATTCTTTTTAGATTAAATATTTACCAAATCCATTATTCTACATAATATGTTGCGCAAAGTCATAGTTCAAGATCTGTTTATAAAATCCAAGTTTTTAGATGATATTTTTTTAAAGACCATTAAATATCATAGAATACCTAAGTCCTATTCACTGACTTTTTTGCCTCACTATCCTATCTAACATGCCATTTAATGATCTAGCCACAATTTATCTGATTTACCTCACTACATAAACTTTAATATGCTTCCACTGACCAATGCCTAAGACACACGGGATTTTATTTCCAAAGATTTGAATATCTTTGTTCTACAAGCATTCAAAAGAAAGTTGAACCAAACTAATTTAAGCTCAATTGTTAAAGATTTAATCAAGCAACTCCTACCCTAAAATTATATTTGATTAAACCACATCTCCCCCTTAATTACACATTAGATAACCAGTACTTAGAAATAAGTTTTTTGCAACAGCTTATCTATAATAAAAACTCAGTATGACAAATACCTATAAAACAAATAATCATCTTATGAATTAAAAATATCCTTGCTTACAATTAATTAACAGATCACGATGCTGAAATTTTTATTGTTTCAGAAACAAGATTACAATTCAATTGCCATGATATAATATGAGCCTTGTCATGCAAAAATGGGTCTTATGCCGTATGCGGCCAGCGTAGCTCCAGACAAACCATCACATCTGCAGTCTGGAGCTACTCTGGCTACATACAGCATAAGACCTATTTTCCCATGAGGTGGTTCCTATAATAAACAATGCATCTTACATAAACATACCTAAAAAAGTAAGTTTTTATTAAGACACTATCAAGCAGTGCACTATCAATGAAACAAAACATGATCTATAAACCACAGCTAATGTTTTCTTGTTGACAGATTTCATTTGTCAAGTAAAGTCGGCCCTAAACATAAGTGGTCAAAGGATAAAAATTGAATCCTGTTATCCCCTTTCCCCTTGAGGGGGAGGTGGTATCCTCTGTCCTCCATTGCTGACAATTGTAATTAGAAAGACAAATGGACCTATACTGTTTAGGATGTCCAAATTTGATTCCTTCTGACAGTTATTGGGTGCTTAATTATAACTTAAGTGTGACCTTCGTGAAGGTACGTACGCTTTACCCCTGGGGCTGGTAACATGAAAAGATTCAAACGTATTGATTGACAAACCTAATGAAAACAAAGGAAATTGCAACACACACTTAAACACCTAAGTCATGACCAACATAACAAGTTGCCTTGCACCCAACGATTGTGTATTAAATAATTGGTTCTGTAGATATTATAACAGAAATAAAATGTTATGTTAAATATAATAGCAATTAAGTTGTTGTTGTTTTTTTTATAATGCATGCCTTATCAACAAATAAATTATTCAATATTTTCACGAGCAAAAAAACCCAACATAAACAGATTTATAAGCACATAATTCATCTCTTGTTTTGAGAATAATGTAGTTTGCTTTCATAAAAAATCTGTTTTGTGTGGTTATCGTAACTTCAAAACTTCAAAAGTTCTTCCGAAAAAAACACACTAATTTTGTTTATTGTATAGGTAGGTTTAATAAAATCATATTTAAGTTGTAGTTGTGTGTCTTTTCTTTACTGTTTTATCTTATTTTTTTCTTCATATGATGAAAAACACAAAACAAAACAAGACCTGGGGAGGACAAATTTAATTTAACTTTTGGGGAAAATATCTGTGTGGGGGAGAGAGATATATGCAAATCATGTGTTATTTGGTAACCATTTCCCAATTTTAACTAACAGGGGGAATCATTCTAGATATAAATATACTATATGATACCTATAAGTGGCTTTATTTACAGTAAACACTATATGAGATGCGTTCTGAGAAAACTGGGTTTAATGCATGTGCGTAAAGTGTCGTCCCAGATTAGCCTGTGCAGTCTGCACAGGCTAATCAGGGATGACACTTTCCGCTTTTATGGTATTTTTAGTTTCAAGGAAGTCCCTCCTTACCAAAAATCAAAATTAGGCGGAAAGTGTCATCCCTGATTAACCTGTGCAGACTGCACAGGCTAATCTGGGATGACGCTTTGTGTACATGCATTCAGCCCAGTTTTCTCAGAACAAGGCTCAAATTAAGACCCAAGCACACAAGGCATTTCCAGGCGCCAAATGACATTGGCAGTATAACAAGGGAGTTTTCACTGTGGTCAAACATATCCAAGTGGCAGTAAAATGATAATGAAATCTACATTAAATATTATTTGCATTGTCGCTTTGAAAGAAGTTTATGACAATTAAAACTGTAATTGGTAGAGCTCATACTTGTAAAATCATGAGATTGTATGTACTTGTGTTGGCTTCATACATACAGCTCTGTCTTTATAATTATTGTTGTCCATATAATTCTTAACAATAGATGTGTTACTGCCATATATAGGATGCAGTTGAATTTGAATTATGATTTAAATCTGAAAATACACAATCAATGCACTCATTTTTTTTACAACGCAATTTATATGTTTTACATGAACTTTACTAAAAGGCAGCTTCAGAGCAACAAAGAAATGGGTTCTTATAAACAAGAGCTGTCAGAGGACAGCGCGCTCGACTATTCGAGTGCTTGACAGTATAATGTAAGCCATCATGGGGAAATTGTTCATATTCAATAATTTATAAGACGATCTTTCAAAAACAAAAAAAGAAAAAAAAATATTAATTTTTTTTTTTTTGGGGGGGGGGGTAGGGGGGTGAGAGGGGGGTATAATGTGGGGTGTGGTAATTTATTTGATGATGTTTAAACAAAAAAAATGGGGGGTGGGGGGTAGGGGGGTGGGGGTGAGAGTGGGGTATAATGTGGTGTGTGGTAATTTATCAGATGTTTAAAAAAAATTCCATTTTTTGGGGGGGGGTGGGGGTAGGGGGTGGGGGTGAGAGGGGGTATAATGTGGGTCGTGGTAATTTATAAGATGATGTTTAAAAAAAAAATTAGGGGGGGGGGTGAGGTTGGGGGAGGGGGGAAGGGATTCTGGTAGGGGCGTGGGGTATTGTTTGGGTGGAATCCATTGTGGTATTCAGGTAAGTGTTGTTTTGTCAAAGTAATAATAAAATGTGATCATAAATAAAGAAGTTATGGCAATTTAAGCAAAATGTTCAATTATCTTAGTGTAAAAGGGGCCATAATTATGTCAAAATGCTTGATACAGTGGTCTGCTCTTGTTTATAGGTTGGGGTCATGTTGGTAAACAAGTATGCAACATATTAAAGCAATATGTCAAAGGATATAGGAAATATTTGGGGTAGTACGCAAACTTTAACATAGATTTATCAATAATATGCATATTCTAAGTATAAAAGGGGCAATAATTATGACAAAATGCTTGATAGAGTTGTCTGCTTTTGTTTATAGGTTGGGGTAATGTTGGTATACAAGTATGCATAATATGAAAGCAATATGTCAAGGGACAAAGAAAATATTTGGGGTAGTAGGAAAACTTTACGCTGACGCAGGCACAGACGCACACTGAAGCCGGGGTGAGTAGGATAGCTCGACTATATATTCATATATAATAGTCAAGCTAAAAATAAAGAAAAATCAATCATATAGACAAAGATAAATAAATAAAGCAAATCAATTAAAAACCAAACAAATGTCTTTAATAAAAAAATCTTTAAAGCCCTAGGAAATATAGTTACAAACATAATAAGCTGACAAAAGTTCTTATGACTGTTAATGACCAAATAGCGTACATAAATCTTAAATTGGTCTTTATTTTAGGATACTAGGTATTTACTTCTTTCTATGATAAAAAATGTTTGGTCCACATGGAAAACACAAAAAACATGCAATCTTATGCAATAATGAGTTGAGAACACTGAAATATTGTAAACATAAACATGATCATAGAGCCTCTCCGACCTGACAACAGCTTGCGAGAGGCCTGGGGCCCCTAGGGGTCAACACTCAATCAGGGGCCACACTTAACTTATTGACCAATCAAAGGCAGTCAATTGCCCCTGTCATAATTTGTCTGCTTTTCAAAATCAATTAGTGTAAAAGTCAATATTTTTGTAACACTAATTGTTTTATGTCAAATTAAGACTGAATTGATGACTGATGGGAGTTTAAATAGATACACAATATATGTTATGTTCAAGGGACCTTTTCACAGATTTTGGCATGTATTGAAGTTTTTCATTCAATGCTTTATATTGATAAATGTAAACATTGGATTTAAAAAGTTCCATTAAAAAACAAGAATAAAATTAAAGAAAGAAAAAAACCACCTCAACTGGGCTTGAACCTAGAGTAAAACGCTTAGACCACTCTGCCCATCTGTGCTCATACAATGACAGATGTATTTTATACTTGACATAAGCAATCCTCCTAGTTTCACAAAATATAACAGCAACAACAGAACTCTCCAAATTATTTACCCGTAAATCGTTTCGCGTTATAATAATTATTTATAATTTTCAGGTTTTTAAATTGTCAAAAGATGCACATAATGGATATTGTAGAGCAAGGTAATTGTTAAGTATTATTGTTTCCTCACAAATATTATTACAAGTACAATGAAAATTTGCGAATCTGAAACAACATTTTTATAATTTTGTCAATTTACCAAAATGTGAAATTAAGGTCCCTTTAACTTAACATTTATCTTTTACATTATTGTTGTTTGTTTGTTTGTTGTTGTTGTTTTTTTTGGGAGGGGGGCGATATATAAAAACAATTAGAATATTCAGTGTTTTTGTTTATTAACTGTATTAAATTGTTTTTTAACTTGTTTAACAGTGCTGTTATGCTAAATCTTGTATATCTGTGTACTTGACGTAATGTAAAAACTCAAAATCAACGTTTACTAAACAAAATATGTCCTAAAATAAAGTTAACCCATACAAAGTCAGTGTTCCATATAGCCATAGCCAAAATTTCAATGGTAGATGTGGTATGGTAACATAAATTCAACGAGATGTTTACTTTTTTGTGTGACAGTATATTCCATGTTTATTTTCCACCACGATATCCGAACAATTACGAGTTAGCACGAGCAGCGTCAGAACAACGTATTAATGAGGACTACGACGTGCTTGCAAAGATGCTTGAAGCCAATCTCGTGTTCACTCCCAAATGTTTGGATAACTTTGTATCGCATAAGTTCTGTTACCATACCACATCTAGCGTTGAAATTTTGGCTCTTGCTAAGGAACATTAGGTGTTAACATTATTTTTCAAAATATTGTACAAAACATTGATTGATTTTTAGTCTTTATTGGCTTTTAACACTTTATAATAATAATCTGATTTTTTAGGAATGCTTAATTATTGGAATTTAAATAAACTAAAATGACATCTCATTAGAGTAAACTTCTAACCATAATCTTGATTTACATCCATCTCATTGACAATACTGGGTAGCTTTTTCATTTGGTCAGGTTTCTCAAACAGTTGATGGCACCACCACTGTGTTCAACTATCGAAAAACTTACTGACTGCTATCAAACTGAACATGCCCAAAAACCACATACCTTCTCTTTAATATGACAAATGCATTATTACACCCCCATGTTGGTTTCACACAAAAAGGAAGTATTCTGAATTTAGTGTGGTTTTACTCAGTCAAGCTTTCATACATTTGTTAATTACAGACATCGCAATATAACAACATAGTTTTTTCTACATCCTGTTTGCCTATGAGAGATAAATTATTTTTTGTTTCATAAATATACACTGATTACCAGATAACAACAACACTTATTCAATTAATGCCAGCATGAACATACTGATATGAACATTTTTTCAGTATAAAAATTCACAGAAATGTAGGTTTCACTAATGGTACTATAAGTTGCATAAGATGCGTTCTTGTCTAAAAAAAGACCATCATTAAAGTTCAATGTTGGCATAATTGTCAAATATTTGTGCGATCTTTATATTTTACCAGCCATCTCTGACTGCAATGTCTGAAAATGGTAAAAAATACATGAAAATCATGTTGGTGTTTTTTATTTCAAATGTTTTGCATTCAAATATTTGTGTAAAATGCATTCTGTGGATAATTAACACTAAAGACTTGTGTAAATATTTATTGATATTTAAAGCTTATATATTTAAGTTTACATGTCACCATCAGTAGATAGTTGTCATTTAACCTCTTACTAATTAAGAAAAAAAGTCACTTTGGGGCTATGAAGACTGCTGATACCTGTTGTCAACTTCATGTATAAACTGCAAATTAAATGGGCAGTGCTCTGTGAAAAGGGGGTTTAATGCATGTGCATAAAGTGTCATCCTAGATTAGCCTGTGCAATCTGCACAGGCTAATCAGGGACAACACTTTCCACCTACACTGGATTTTTGGTAAGATAGATACTTTCTTGAAACAAAAAATTATATTAAAACAGGAAGTGTCATTCAAGATCAGCCTGTATGGACTACACAAGCTTATCTGGAACGAGACTTTACGCACATGCATGCCTTTTCCCCAGAGTGCAGCCCATGTTCATTTGAACCTTTAGTAAGACTTACACTTATTACTCTTTAAGCTTATTTGACAAAACAACGACAGATTACACAACTATCATAATGCATTAAACTTGCAAAAATTGAAAATGAAGAAAATTAGTGCCTAAACTGTAAGCATACAACAAAGGAATTATTTCAAAAACAACAGTGAAACATCTGTTTGAATAGTAACATGGCTGTGTTTTAAATCACAGCAGTCTTCATCTCGATGCTCCGTCTAATTTTGAGTCTGAATTGGAGATGGCAAACAATGTCTGGTATATGATTTCATCTTTTGTTAAATTATAGAACAACCGGCCGTCTTCATATGGATATTTTCCTTCTGTTGTTTATTTTAAAATTAAATTATACAAATAATTGTGAAATTCAATAGAAAAAATGGTATACTATCAGGCTTTTTCCGCCCTATGCCACGGGTCCGAAATTCGGCCCCATTCCCAATGCAAATCTGGTTGTTTTTTTCCCAATTCAAAAAAAAATTCCCAATTCAAAAAAAAAAAAAAAAAAAAAAATTTTTTTTTTTTTTTTTTTTTACCCTTTAAATATATAAGTTGACCTGATCTGGTGTAGAAAATAGAAAGTATTGCATAATTAAATTATCTGTTGCCTTGAATTTGTTTTAAGAACTGTAAAATATGTTAATGATTATTTAAGACTTAACTTTTTATCCTCAAAATCCGGCGCTTCCCGCGATTTTTTTCACCTCAAAAAGGCCAAGCCTTTTCCCCAAATTCAGATTAAAAAACCTGCACTAATCACACATGTTCATAATATTTTGTAAAATTTTAATAATAAGTTATCAAAATAGTCGTTATTTACCAGTTAACGGCTTCTTTGAAATATAAGAAACACTGTTTTAAATAATTTACATGCGATAATTTTTCCCAATTGAGCCAATTTTGCGATTAATTTTTTTCCCAAAATGGGGGTTTTCACGACGCGAAATTCCCAAAATTCCAGTGTGGCGTTTTCCCAAAATGGAGCGGAAAAAGCCTGACTATATTATTGTTTGGTCCACCTGAGTTCGCTAGCTTGATGAAATGATAGATTATTTCTATCATCACTTAAGGAATTGCTTTTTTTAAGTACATTGCACAAAACCACAACTAATTCACCTCTCAACATATTTTGTTAATTTTGAATATTAATTCTATAACAATTTATCAAAAAGATAAAAATGCTGAGAAATATTACAATTATTTTTTTCCCACAAAAATTAACAAGCCATAAATCTCATTTTTAAAAGCATTAATGTGTTGAAAAACAAATCTTTTACTGAAAACAAACATGTCACAAATATGAATATGAACACATACTAAGCTGATTAACTAGAAAAAAATCAATTATGGTGGACGAACCAGTTATCGAACACCTAAGAAATTACCTTAAATTATGTTAACATTGAAACACTTAAAATGACAAAAACATTTTGTTTTAACAAATGACTAACAGTTTAATCATTAAATAACTTATCTGTAAAGTTTTCCAGCAAATATCCTTCAAGAATTCATAACAATGATTCCCTGGTTATTGTCACCTCTAGCAGACAAAACAAAATGGCGGCCGATGTAAACATGACCTATTACCCGACACTTCATAAATACTACTCTAGCATATACAAAGTCACATGACTATCACGTGACCCGGACTCGGCGAAAAAATCTGCGTCGGCTGCAATCAAAATTGCAAACGGAAATATGCTTTTGGTGTGTAAATGCACGTTTTGATAAATGCATTCAAAAAGTAATAGCAAAAAACACATAAAACCGTGTAAATAACAATAAATGCATTCCTTTAACCTGTTTTCAGCGCATTTGTTTCAAGCTAAGTAGGCAAGTAGGTCAGTCACTTTATGTGCGACCATTTGTTTATCAATGTGACGTAATGCGCACTTTTGCGCATGTGCATACAGAATCAAAACAAAACGTCCGATAATAAGTGCTGTTCGATAACAGGTACTTACACGATAAGTACAATTTATCAATTGCTATTCCATCAAGAAATTTCTTTTTTAGAATTAAATAAGTCTCTTTTCAACCCAAAACACTAGTATCATATAATGCCAGAGAAAAAAAATCATGATAAATATAGATATTAAAAGCTTAGCAGGCATTTACTCCTGATCCGAACTCGGGCTTGCTTTAACGCTTCACAGCTGGTAACAAACCAACAGCAATACAATGATTACGCAACAATGCCCTAAGTAACTTTGCAAGGTTAACTCTTTCAGTGCTGGAACCGAATTTTGAAGGCCTTTGCAAACAGTTTGGATCCAGATGAGACGCCACAGAACGTGTCATCTCATCAGGATCCAAACTGTTTGCTATTCTGATAGTATTCTTTGAAAAATATCAAAGAAAATGCTAAATTTAGAAATTCAGCAGACGACATTTAAGCAGACGACAAATCTCCTAGCATGCAAAGGGTTAAGTGTACATACTATTTGTAAGTGCTGCGACTCGTTGTTCCGCCTCTCCAAGTTTCCTTGACACTGCAATCTGAGTCTCCTGAAGTTGGCGTTCCTTTTCGGCAAATGATTTCTGAAGATCCCTCTCCTTTTCTTTTGTACGAGCCTACAACATGCATCAACTGAACAATATAACCTTTGATTTTAATGTTTTACATCTGATTTTTTTGTGAATTTCACTTGCTAGAAAATCAAAGGTTCATTTCCGCTTTGCAATTACTACACCAGATATTCAAAATGTTTATTAAATGTTTATAAGTAATCCTCCAATATTCTAAAACTATAAACAAACTTGCATATAGCATGAGATATAGTTTTAATACACTATATGAACAATTTTTTCCAATTAATTAAACAGTCGCCTTACCAATTTTACATTCAAACGCACTGTATATTCAATTACACATAAAACAACACTGTCTGATTAAAAACAAGTCTTAACAGATGCTTGGTCGGGATAAGCGCAATTAAGATCATAAAGAAACAATCAAGCTTGTCACCGAGTCAGCTGATCAATGTCACTAAAGAGCATTGATTTTAAATCCCACCCCTCCCCTGGACGCAGACTTTCCATTTGTCGACTGGTTCATAATAAATCAGTCAAGCATGACTGGTCCGATGTTTGACTGTATCAAAGACTTAACACCATATAGATGTAATTTTGCTGTCATTATTCTTGTCACCGGCTCAGTCGAAACTTTGGCTTTGACAAATGAGTAGTATACAGCCATTTGGTTCAGAGTGTGTTTCAATTAGCAATCCGCCTATTACTGATATAAGCCTGCAGGTCCATTGGGCAGGTCGCAAATCCAAATGCATAAATTCACATGTCAAAGTAGCTTCACTTTGTTGTAGTTCATAACTGACTGACAAACAACTGGGCATTATTGTCTAGCATGATACGTATCAAATATTTTATATATGATCCTCGCCCTTGGAAAACAAGTATCAATACCTGAGCCTAAGGTTTCATGCCAGACTGCACAGGCTACACTGGGACAACACTTTATGCACATGTATTAAACCCCGTTTTCTCATAACAAGGCTCATATATACAATATTTGAAATATAAATACCCGGTTAATAAATAAATAAATAAATAAATAAATAAATATATATATATAGAAAGAGAGATTACTTAAGTACTTTTCGAAACAATTATGAAACAAATTGCATGTAGACGTAAAAAAGCTTCCTTTTTACCTACAGCAAACAAGTTTATAGGAAGCATCTTCATAATTCATGTATATAAGGGTGTATAATTAATGTTGCCTTCGTACATCGAGTTATAAACGCCTTATTGACACTATTTATTTCACTACACTAAAAATTCACATTTTTTCTGCATTGCTGATTTTTTACAGAATACAATAATTCTATCATTTTTCAAGGTGTCACAGCAGTTACCTGGGGCAAAAAAACAAATCAATTAGTTACTGTTAAATATGGGAGCAATTAACAAACACTGAATAAATAACCAAACACAATCACTGCGCAACTTAACCCTTCACAGCCGCCAGTACAATAGCATGGCAATTAATTCCGATCAAACACTGACTTGGCCAGGACGCTGTTACCACTGCATTGTGGGACTCAGCCACTCATCTTGTGAGGTCAGTTTAGAGGCTTCAACTGCGTTGTAATCTTTGCAAGCATGTAAACCGCCCTCAGAATTGTTGACATGTTCCCAAGAATCTGTTGTTGACTGAGCTAACTTGATTTCAATCTGTCCACTTTCATTTCTTCTCCGAGGATTAGTTATCATCACAATTACCATCATTTAATTTAAAATTTTCTACATTTCTGTTTAAGTTAGTTAAAAAGTGAATGTCAGCTTATAATGTATTATTTTGTTACTGGCTGACTGGTGATTATTTACTTTCATTCAAAATCAGCACATCTGTCACTATTGGATGTTTTAATTATACTATCAATATTGCCAGTAATAACAATAACCGCAGCAATATGAAACTTCGTCATGGTCAAAAACCACCAGCACAATCAACACTACCATTGTTTATCACAGCAACCCACTAACATAGTTTTTCAAGGCTACAAACTACCATAGTTATCAAGGCTACACACTCCCATAGTTACCTGGCTGTACACTACCATAGTTTACCTTGGCTACACACTACAAATGTTTACCTGACTACACACTACCATATTTTACCCAGGTACACACTACCATAGTTATCACCGCTACACTACCATAGTTTACCCGGCTTCACACTTATATATATTGTTTGCTTACACACTACTATAGTTAACCTCGACTACACACTACCATAGCTTACCTCCGCTACACAATACCATAGTTTACTCGGCTAAACATTTAACATAGTTTACCTGGCTACACACAACCATTATTTACCTCTGCTACTGCCTCTATACGATCCTCTCCTTCTTTCAGACGTTCTCGAAGCTGTTTGATTGTCACCTCTGAAACACAAACACCATTATTTTATTCTTACTTTCATTTCAAACTTTTTATTTCACATCTAAACAAGAAAAAGAGCTCCATTCTCGATGACAAATGCCCCCAAAAACAGGGCCTTGACAAAGAAGTTTTGCAACATATTTAACTGACAAAAAGAGTTAATATGAATCATATTAGTGTGACTTAGCCACTTAAATAAGTTTTTAGTTGAAACAGAGTTATGCACTTCTGTTAAATCATTGTTATAGTAAATGGGTTGAGAATATTAAAGTATAACTAGGGGTCATCAACTGTCCACGGCCAATGAATGTGAATGTGAAGTATCAAGCCAATTGGTAAATTCATTGCGAGTTATTGATTGAAAAGATTTTCACACTTATTGTGACAGTAACCTTGATATTTGACCCAATGACCCCAATTTTGATAGGGGTCATCAACTGTACAAGGCCAATGCATATGGGAAGTATCAAGCCAATCAGTGAATCAGTTGATGAGTTATTGATCAGAAAAAAATTAACAGTATGACAGTGACCTTAACCTTTGACCTAGTGACCCCAATTTCAATAGGGTATTCTACCGGCAAAAGCCAATGTACATGGGAAGAATCAAGCCTATTGGTGAATCCGTTCACAAGCTATTGAACGCAAAAATTTCTACTTTTAGTGTGACAGTGACCTTGACCTTTGACTTAGTGAACCCAATTTCAACAGGGGCCATCTACTGTCCAATGCCAATGCACATGGGAAGTATCGAGCCAATCGGTCCCTCCATTCACACGTTATTGATCTAAAACAATGTTCACTCTTAGTGTAACAGTGACCTTGACCTTTGACCAAGTGACCCCAATATTATTACATTGCACAAATTAAGTATCAAGCCAGATGGGTAATCCGTTCACAAGTTATTAATCGGAAACGAACTGGTCTACTGACCTACCTACCGACCGACATCCAGCAAAACAATATACCTCCTCTTCTTCAAAAGAAGAAATCAAAATACCTTAATACCAAAATTTAATAACATGAACATATTATTTTATATCCAAATGACGGTTGAATATTACGACCACTGCAAAGAATATGAACAATACATAATATCAATAAAAACTTTTCATGTCAGCTTTTTACTCCATATCGAAATTCTTTACATTTATTTAAAACTATTTTCATAAGCAATAATGATTAAAGTATTAAAATAAACAAGACTATTGCCAAGCAATATATGTCCCCTACCGGCTCCACCATTGTAAGAATTATTTTATTTTTTATATATTTGTTGCCACGTAAGAAGAAAGGGAAAATGACGTGCATAATGCCCATATTGCCATGTTTCCATGTTTCAAGTTTCATGAAAAAATATGAAGAACTTTTTAAGTTATCGCAGGATCCAGAAAAGTGTGACAGACATTCAGACAGACGCACAGTGCGCAAACCATAAGTCCCCTTCGTTGAACCCGGTAGGGGACAATAATTATATAATTACTAACAAAACCTTTAGTATATCAGCCCTACAAAGCAGGTATTTATACACTCCATATGAAGCAATCTGCGACACCGATACGCTAGTGTGTATGTAGAAACCTTTTGGACATTCTATCTGTGAACAATACTTGCATCTGTTCCGTTATTAATTTCCCTGATCAATACCAAATGTGCTTAAAAATCAATGGATATAGGCTCAGATAATGTAAATAGATTTATCATATCCTAGATATAATCACATGGTCTAATACTGATCTTGACTTGAGGCTCTTCAACAGGATTTCTATGTTTTTATACTTTTATAATGTCCAATAGTTAGATCAAGTTAACAATGTTTGGTTATTGTTACAATAAAATGTTAACCAAACAAAAGAAACATGTGTTATTAGCATTGATTGAACATGTTCTACTTCAAGTTTTATTTTGTAAAATATGCATATAATTTCAATTGTTAAATATATGTTTCATATAATATCAAAATGGAATACTATATTTATCAATTGGAATGTTTTTATTTATAACATTAGAATAATAATACAAACTGTTAATTTTTAAAATTTTCCCTTATGAATACATATCCTCTACAAATAAACTTGTTTTCTAGTTGGATGGGTTCTCTCCCTTCAGCTATAGGATAAATCAAATTAGCCTGTTTTACCCTTTACACTTTAAAAAGCAACAAATAAGGAAATAATTTTAAATTTTCTTGGTCTGCATTTCTTTCTGTACCAGTCATGAACTATTCAAATGAAGGTGATATATTCTATTTATGTATATTCAGTATATCAATGGTATTTATTTGTGTGTGTTTAAACTTAAAACTGCCAGAAAAAATTGACTGTACAAATGAATAATCCTAGATAGTAAAAAATTGTGAAGCAGAACAATCGGTTTACCAGCAGAGGTGTTATCACACTAATTCATGGTGGATCAAATGGGCCTTGTTCTATGAAAATGGGCTAAATGCATGTGCATTAATTGAAGACCCAGATATAATTAGCCTGTGCAGTCCACACAGGCTTATCAGGGACTACACCCTCCACTTTTAAGATTTTTTTTGTTTAAAGCAAGTCTCTTCTTAACCCTTTGCATGCTGGGAAATTTGTCGTCTGCTAAAATGTTGTCTGCTGAATTTCTAAAATTAGCATTTTCTTCAATTTTTTTTCAAAGAATAATATCAGAATAGAAAACAGTTTGGATCCAGATGAGACGCCACGTTCTGTGGCATCTCATCTGGATCGATACTGTTTGCGAAGGCCTTCAAAATTCGGTTCCCGCACTGAAAGAGTTAACAAAAATCTATTTTAGGCAGACTGCAGGCTTATCTGGGATAACACTACACACATGCATTAAGCCCAGTGTTCCCATAACGAGTCTCAAATTAAAGATAATACAAACACCTGCTGCAAAGCACTGTTTATGAACAGTGTTGATCAAAGTGCACCTGAAGTCATCCTAACTAATTGTAAATCAAGTCATTCTCATTTGCCACCCGATGTTCCAACTTGTGATGGCGACATTTGGTAGAAGGGCGAGATACACAGGCTCCGAGTCAAACATGCTGTTTGTACCTCTGAGGCATGTACCATTGATTTCCAATTGCCAACTGATGTCTATAGCAGCAATGTGACTGTTAAGAGACAGTACAAAACTTTGGTTGAAAACTATTCTTTTTTTTATTGAGATGATAAATTTAGAATTCTTTCACTTTCAGCAAGGTTCATCCAAAGTCATCCTATTTTTGACTGTATTCTTTATATGGCAACAAATTAATCAACAAGAACAATAATGACAAGACTTGCTTTAATTTAAATAAAGATTGTTTTATGATTTATAGTAGTTATGCAACTTAAGAAACATACTGCATATTTTTGGTAATTAGCTTTTGACCTACCATTTGTACCCTTTTTAGAAAAACATTGTTTAAGCATGTGTGCCCATCTTTGCTTTAACCCTTTGAATGCTAGGAAATTTGTCGTCTGCAAAAATGTCGACTGCAGAATTTCTAAAATTAGCATTTTTTTCGATTTTTTTTCAAAGAATACTATCAGAATAGCAAACAGTTTGAATCCTGATGAGACGCCACGTTCTGTGGCGTCTCATCTGGATCCAAACTGTTTGCAAAGGCCTTTAAAATTCGGTTCCCACACTGAAAGGGTTATAACTTACTTTAATTGTCTTCTTAATGACCCATTCAGACAAACTTCTAATCATGACAGGTAAACGGACTGACCATCATGTTCTACTGATCCGAAAAAACAACCATTTTATTATGACAAATGTTCAATACACTATTTTTTCCTATTAAACCTATGGGAAGATCATATTCTGATTATTACACTTCTTTTAAATAATATTTAATTTGCCATTTCAGAAAGTAAATTACATTCCCATTCGAAGGGATCGTATTTATCCCCAAGCTGTTCATAGGCGAGTTTATTCTAGTGAAAGTTGTCAACTTGACAAAAACAGTTAAAATGACAAATAGCTTACAGTTATTTGATAAAACATAACATTTCCAATGCAGTGCATTGTACTCATAGATTCAACATTGTGACAATGGAAACACTGTATATAATTGTTTGAATAATGTTGAATATAAAAACACATAAACTGTTCTTAGATGCTTAAATACTTAAATATGCACACACAATATTTATGAGAGCATTTTGACAATTTTACTCATTTTTATGCAGTCATATTTTTACTGGCAGAAGAAATTCAGACATCTTTACCTGCCTGTTATGCTTTATATAATTTAATAATCTTTTTATGAAATAAGACATTCAAATTATATTTACTCGGCATTTTATTAATGAATAGATTTACTTACAGTAAATAAAATGCAACTGAAGAATCATCAGTTGTAATCCATTACAGAATGTGTTCATATTGACACCTTACAGTATAATGCTCACCAAAACGATAAAATAATCCAAAACTGAGAATATTTGCCCTTTTATTTCAAACCCAATGTCATCAATGATGGCTAAACAAAAAACAGTCTCAAAATGTTTGGTGATTTTTTCACTAAACACGACAAACACATCAATTATTTTGCAAAATCTAACCAAGTTTGAACTTTATATAGCTGAGTTGATCAGTAAATTGTAGGCTTTTCATAAATTGGTAAATGTCATATTTAATGTTCAGATAATAACAATCACATGAAAATGGGGCAGTTAAGTTTGGTACCAACAGAGTCCCAAAATGTCAAATCTCAACTGATCTGAATTTTTAGCATAATTGAACAAAAATCAATGGCTTAATATGGTACCAGAAATGGGGTGGAAATGCCAAGGCAAATTGTTTTTGTATGATAATACCAATAATTATGATGCATGACACATGAAATTTGCAAATGAACAGTTTCCTTGGTAAGTTCACAGACATGAAAGCAAAACTCCCAGTAAAAACGTTTGGAGCAGAGCGAACTAGGACAAACCCAATTACAGGCCTCATTGAATGCTTGACTGCATGTACAAAATTATGCTGTTAGTTTATTTTTTATGAATAGCAAACATTTTCACATTGGAGAATATTTGATTGAATTCAACATCATAATTCTCATCATCCTCATCCTTATCCTCACCATCATCATTGCCACTACCATCTTACCACATACTTATGATACTAATTGTTATGAAAGTATATGCAAGTGACTGGTAAAGCAGCATTGCAAGTATTACCACTGCTACAAGATGCAACACCATAGCCCGTTGGCCAGTACCTTGGTTTTTCACCTCAGCAAACTCATGGTTATACTCGTCTAGGGTCTCCCTAAGCTGTTTGTTCTCTATCTCCAGATCCTGGACGCGGTGGGCCTTCTTCTGCAGCTGCTGGGCATAGTCCAACACTCCAACAGGGTCTGTCAGCAAATACAGCATGCACATCAACCAAACTTTTCAGTTATAATAAATAAATCCTAACCTATCATATACAATCTTATAGCAAGCATTAACTGCGATAACATCATACACATTCATTAATTTCTATTAAATTGTCATACTCCTGTAATTTTACATATTTATTATGCTGCACACTAAAGTTACTTACTTTCTGTAAACAAGAAGCTTCATCCAAAACCACAGCCACTTTTATGTATGGTAAGTTAGTTAACAAATATTGACGACAATTCAAAACAATATAAAACTATAAGAAGCAACTGAAGTCGCGCAATGGTCAAAAGTATTGATGTCTTTAGTTTCCGCATTATAGGCTGATCAGATCAATAGAGCAAATATTGGCCTCTGTAAATTGATGGCTTCAAGGATTCAATATATTGACATCTGAAATTTTGATTATATTACACAGGTTCGTTTCCATGACAATTCCATATTCTCAGATCTGTGAAGTATTGATTAAACCAAACAGTGAAAATAACTCCTAACACTACTCTGCTACTTTTTATGACACTCCTATAAAGTATCAATCAAAGACCAACTTGTCAACTTTTTGTTCCTTAGATGCTCAAATCCAGTAACTTTTGGCATAGTTCTATAGGTCAGGAATAACTGATGTATATATTAAGTTTTGATTATTGGTGTTCCCCATAAATCAATAATTACCAAACAGGCCAGTGTGACAATTTTCAAGTGATTGGCCATAATTGGCTGATAATATAGTATCATGCTGCCAGTGTCTTTATGAATTAAATACCAGTGCTAGTGTGTGTCATAGGCTTTGCACAGTCCTTGTGCTCACCTAAAAAGGGGTTATTGACAAGCACAGAGGGGGCCTTCAATATGACAGGGGAGTGTCACAATTACAGTATCTAATGGGGTAGATCAACAATACTGGAACAGCGATTGTATTTGCCCAATTGGGAAAAGTACAGGTACCAGCCTAATGCTGAAAAATTAGCACGGAAAAACCTGAAATTGGAGAAATTCGCATTGTGAAGTCTTCAGATTGGGATACTGGTGTTTTCAATTTGTTGCTATCAAATTTGTAATTGATAACTAAGTGTTAAGAATAAAAAAATCACTGTGGAAAGAAGAAATGTGATCAAACATCATCCTCATCATCATCATCAGTAGCAGCAGCATCATTTTCATCATCATCATCATCATCATCATCATCATCATCATCATCATCATCATCATCACCATCATCACCACCATCACCACCATCACCACCATCATCATCATCATCATCATCATCATCATCATCATCATCATCGCAATCACCACCACCATCATCATCATCTTCTTCTTCTTCTTCAGCCTCATCCTCATACCCTTTAACCTTTACCAGCTCAAGGATTACCATCATCATCATCACCATCATCATTATTATCACTTTCACCAGCAAAGCCAGCAAAACAACCATCAGCACCAACAGCAGCAGAAGCAACAGCAACACATTTGTTTATATATTCCTTATTAATGATACCTGGCAGATCAATTAGTTTCTTGTAGACTGAAAGGAAGGCCGCCTCTGCTGCCTTGCTCCTCTTTGACAGAGCATCTATTTCGCCTTGAAAGCTCTTCAACAGTGGGGCTACTAGTTTGCGAATATCCTGAAAATACACAAAAGATAATTAAGATAGAGTTGCTCCCCTTTATATAATGTCAGTTCTTAAATTCAAGTTAACAGAATCTGCTTGCTTGTCATTTGCCATTAACAGCACCGTCATAATCAGCATTGGCCGCATCAGCATTAGCATAAGCATTTTAAGAAAAGCTTAATTATCTTCAAAATCCATATTTAAAATCTTCATCAGCAATCATATCAATGTACAGCATCATCAAAACATACCAAACACTCATAATTTCAAAAGGAATCAATACAATAGCAATATCCTCTTCAAAACCTGCTAATAATGAGTGAGAGAATGGGAAGATTATCATAGCAGCCAAGACTTTCACAAAGAGACAAATCTTTCACCAACTTTATCAGACAAAGGCCAATTTCTCAGAGATGTAACTTCAAGTAATAGTCAATATCAATTACAGAAGTGTTTATAGAGAAATGCTGGATAGTTGTTGGAATCAGTTCCACATTATCCTGACATCAGAATGAAATGAGTGAACTTATTTTACCTGACACTTTCTGAACCATATCTCATGATCCCCTTGTTTACTGCCACCAAATTTTCTAGTAAAATCTTGATGTAATTGTCATCCTCAGACCTATCCAGATTGCATAACATATTGCTTGGGTTTTCCACATCCATGATACTGTCTGAATCAATTAAAGTGAATCTGGTGTGAAAAGGAAAACAGAAGCTAGGAATAACTGCCCAGCAGCCATATAAACATCAAAAATCCCTTTAACCCCTCCATTATCAGCTCTAACTACCCTATCTACTTATATGATAGTGTGATCTTATTGGCCATTGTTTCAGAAGTGATTATTCTTGGCAAGATCCCTCCATTCCACATTTCAGGCCAATCAAGCAGTGATTTTTATATTCAGCAGAAAACAATGTTAACGAAGCAATCAGGTAGAATGAGAACATCCAGCCACTCAAACGGGGAGAAGGATATTGGAAATGAATCATTACTGGTAACATTTCCAGCTTTGTTTTTGTTTGCCAAAATGCTAGATAATTCAGATGATTAAGGTCTTGTTTATTGGACAAGATGAAAGAAGTTTGAGAATAAATGATATGGAGGATTGTTGATGGGGCCTTGATCACTGAAAATGAGATCCACAGAGCCTGGCCTGATTACCAATGTTGAGAATGATCAGTCAGATCAGTTAATATTGTGTGGCAAGACAAAGTGTCTTCAACAAAGTGTCTTCAACAAAGTGTCATCAACACCATCCTCCTCATCCTCATCATCATCACCATCACCATCACCATCACCATCATCATCACCTAACCAGTATCTGCATAATTGTCATCACCTCTTCCCACTTAAACAAGACCATAATCATCAACATCAGGGGCAATGTAAATACCTCAGCATTGTTTTGTTACAGTATCTATCTTAACCATCATCACTTTATTCATCATTATAAATGATACAACTAATAACGATCATGACTATTGAAGATTCAAATTCTCGATTACATGCCATCACATCATTAAAATACGATCTGGTGTCATAAATATGCAAATTTATTACAAAATATAAATACTCTATATCATTATAGGGTATCAATATCAAATTCCAGTCTTTCAAACAACTCGTCAAACTATGAAATAGCACTATCAGCAACATATAAATTATAGCCGCCAGCCTCACAGTGCTCAGGTCCCTGTGTACATCTATACATCATGCTTCCATTCAGCCACTTATCTCATTGATCAAATGGCATAAAACATAAATTTCAGTAAAACCAGCCACAACCCCTGTATGTATGGTCTGATCATATATCTGGCCACAGATTATAATGTTTCAGATAAAAGACTTATTCACATCATAATTGATACTCTATAGATTTAACAGAATCATAGCGTGGCGTATGCTGGTGTGGGAAAACAAGATAAAATACAGGAATGATGTTAAAATAAGTTGATGAAAATAAAGCGACTCAAATATACAACCTCCAGTTAAACTTAAAAAGGATGAACAACCTATACTATCAAATATATTGTTTATAACACTGGTGTTAATTTACTTTAATAATGATCATTTTATACTGATTGATGCACATAACGAAAAGTATTCATTTAACAAGAAACTTTGTTCCAAAAACACATATTTCCCTGTTCACAGAGAGGTTATAAGGGGGAATAACAGACAAAGCATATGGACAAGGGAGTCACAAATTATTCCTGATTAAAGGTCTGGATTACATTGATCCAGTATTTTAAGATTGAAGATTTTTTATTTAGACAATGTTCAACTTTTATTAAGCAAAGTTCTGATAATTCAAGGGTCATAATTAAACAAGAGCTGTCACCATAGGATGACATATGCCCCCTATAAACGCTTTGATAAAAGTTATGAGCATTTTTCGAAACCTAAACGCAGATTTCGAAACCTAAACCTCGACCCTTAGTTCAAGGTCAATGTCACAGGGGTCAACATTTTTGTGCGTATGGAAAGGCCTTGTCCATATACACATGCATACCAAATATGAAGGTTATATCTCAAGGGACAAAGACGTTATGAGCATTTTTTGAAACCTAAACGCAGATTTCGAAACCTAAACGCAGACCCTACGTTAAAGGTCAAGGTCACAGGGGTCAAAATTTGTGTGCGTATGGAAAGGCCTTGTCCATAGACACATGCATACCAAATATGAAGGTTATATCTCAAGGGACATAGAAGTTATGAGCATTTTTCAAACCTAAACGCAGATTTCGAAACCTAAACGAGGACCCCAAGTTCAAGGTAACATGGGTCAACATTTTTGTGCATATGGAAAGGCCTTGTATATATACACATGCATACCAAATATGAAGGTTACATCTCAAGGGACATAGAAGTTATAAGCATTTTTCAAAACCTAAATGCAAAGTGTGACGGAAAAACGGACAGACGGACGCTCCGATCACCATATGCCCTCCTTCGGGGGCATAAAAATGTATAGATATACACAAATTGTGACCAAGTTTGATGACATAATGATTATAACTAGTTGATTAGAAATGTAGACAAGGCTAATTTTGCCAATTTTTTATATTCCAAGGGCCATGATTCATTAGTGTTTCAAGCAATATGTCTGATTGTTGAACTCAGATAAGATTATATGCCCACAAAGATTATCACAAAGTTTTATGATGAGTCTGAATTATAGAAAAGACACATTCCCTGTGGCCATTATTTTTGTAATTCGAAAGCCATATTTAAACAAGAAATGTGTTTGTCAGAAACACTATGTCCCCTTCTGCGCCGCTTTGATTTAGTTTTTTGACCTTTGACCATGAAGGATGACCTTGACCTTTTACTACTGAAAATATGCAGCTCCATGAGATACACATGCATGCCAAATATGAACTTGCTACCGTAAAAAGTTGTGTATAAGGCGCACTTTTTTACCCCAAAATTTCATTTTAAAAACTTGATGCGCGTTATGCACAACTACAGCCATGCCAAGACATTTTTTCCCTGTCAGTTACCCAGTTGCGGCAATTCGCATCATTATGTTTTCCGGTATTTTAACTGTAACTGTGTTAATAAAAGTGTTATATTTACGATCTGAATAAGATGGACAAAAATAATAAAGTTAACATTAATATTTTCTATCTTTTTTAGGTACTTACAGAGCTTTGAAATCAAATAAATTTGAAGAAGAGAATGAAAAACAAGGAAGCCGTTTTTATTTAAATGTTATTGTTTTCCCACAATATTATACCCTACTGTACTAGGGTTACACAATTTATTTGGGGGCACTTGTCGATTTACAATAGTATGTCGGCAAGGTCTTTCCCGATATATTTATGATTATTTTTCTTGCTTTTCAAATGTGTTAATAAAATTGATGTTGTGTTTGTTTACACGTTTTCATACATCTTGTCAAGATTGAGGATGTGATTATCCAGCAATTTGCGTCACCTGTCAAGTTTTGTGTAGCTGGGCTATTATCAAAACATGCGAACCGGCATACGGCTTCACACCTCCATTGTTTGTTTATCGCCGGTAATGCAGTAATGGTGTTGAGAAGTTTGAGTCGTTAAAATCTCCTGTCAATTACAGACACAAAAGAACGCATGATATCGGCATTGTAAATAAAACGCGCGGTTGTGAATTAGTCATGCATGAATAACCACATGACAATACCAATCAATAATGTCAGTTTCTTAGTTATAACTAATCCATCCGTTATGTGTACTCCACGATAAAATCGTGGACAGTTACTTCGGAGACATATGATGAAAACCATGATGGTATCCTCGTGGAAAGTGTGCATTTCATGCATAATTCAGTTAAATCCAAACATTTATTTTTATGCATAATATGATTTTTTTAAAAAAGAACTAGTTGTATCGTTATCGTCTTTAAAATAATTAATAATTGAAACAATAAAAGAACACGCAAGATCGGCAATGTAAATATAACGATTTTCAGTTATCCTGCGGTGTAGCGGTCCATTTTTTCCCCCGGGAAAATTTGGCCTAGGCCATTTTTTCCCAGAGGAAAGATTTGCCTAGGCCGTTTTTTCCCCCGGGGAAAAAATGGCCCAGTCCAATCTTTCCCCCCCTTGGCCAAATTTTCCCCCCCTACTTAAAGCATTAATTGCAACATGACTCTCTGCCATTTTTTTTCCCCTTGGCAAATCTTTCCCCCACTCCCTTATTAAGAATTTATTGCAAAATGACTTCAATTTTTTCAATGCGTCTGTTATATTTGACACTCAAAAAAGCATCATTTCAAGATACAAAGGGACATAACTCCGTTATTAACAGATGTACAATGCCATTTGGCTAGCATCATCCCCTTATCCATATATATATATACTCATACCAAGTTTCAATGAAATCCGCCAAAGCACTTCCAAGATATGGCTCCGGACTGACAGAAAGATGGACAGACAACGCCAAAACAATATCCCTCCGCCTATCGCGGGAGATAATAAAAGATAAG
Organism: Dreissena polymorpha; assembly: GCF_020536995.1. NCBI lineage: Eukaryota > Metazoa > Mollusca > Bivalvia > Myida > Dreissenidae > Dreissena > Dreissena polymorpha. Next base: position 81,424,620 of record NC_068355.1, on the reverse strand, counting down.
GGGGTGGAGGCAGTTTTAGCAACTCTCAATCAAATTCTGTTGTTAAAACTACTTTTACATGGTAGGGGGGAAAAATGGCCAGGGGGGAAATACTGGCCGAAAAGTGAAGAATAAATGTAAAAGATAAGTAAAATAAAAGATAAGAGTGGGAATGCAGTTTTTGCAACTCTCAATCAAATTCTATTGTTAAAACTTTTACAAGGTAGGGGGGGAAAAACTGGCCAGGGGGGAAAAACAGGTCAAAATGTGTAGACAGAAAGATATATTAAATGAAAATTAAGGGGGGAAGATTTTGACTAGGGGGGGAAGAATTGGCCTTGGCAACTTTTTCCCCGGAGAAAAAATGGGCTAGTCCATTTTTTCCCCGGGGAAAAATTGGCCAGGGGGGAAGAAATGGCCTGTTACAGCGGTACGGAATTTTTCCCCCGATTTTTTTGCTTCAAAAACTTTTTTTCCCGATTTTTTAGCTTAATAAAGTAGATGCGCGTTATACATAAATGCGCATACACAACGTTTTACGGTATCTCCAATATAGCAAAAGTTCTTGCAAAATGTTAAAGTTGGCGCAATCAGACCAACAGACAGGGCAAAAACAATATGTCCCCCACTATAGTGGTGGGGGACATAAAAAAATAATAATTGATCTGAGTGGTTATTGAACTTGGCCCAGGTTTTATAAAAAAAAATCTGTATCACCAAATTCATGATGATCCTTGTTTAAATGCTTAAGTTATTGAGTGGACACCTCAGATGCCCAACGCCACACCCTCTGCTAGTGTTCCAAAATATGCCTTTTTTAATCAGGCGTATCAAAAGTCAGATAATTCTGCTTAACAAAATATGAAAATTTGGGGCCTTGGCCACAACAATAACTATCAAGGCATGTGTAAAGTTTGAATCAGTACTGGTAAAAGATATTTGTATTTTATGCATAAAAACCCTAACAAGAGTTATTACTCTTAAACCAATGCCAATCAACAGGTATTCATATATAACTTTTTGGTGCATTAGCAAGCTAAAAACATTAAATCAATAATAAGCTTCAAACAGCTGTATGTTAATGATATTCCCAGGAAATTACATAAAGAAAATACACTGTACATATATAAAAGTAAAGTATGAGGACTTGCGACAATAAGGTGGTTTCCTCGTTTAAGCCGTGCAAAATATGCAATACATTCGACATGAGTCATCTGTCCTGATGGGGAGCATCCAATTGCACTGACTTGGCACCAGGCACATACGAGGTAATCCAAATGTTTTAATTGTTGTCATTCTGTATTATTACTCATCGGTGTCATCAATTTTTCCATATCCCATATGTGACAGTGCCAGAAAACAGTCAAGACGAATAACATCTACATATGATAGAAATTTGAAATGCTACATTTTTTCATTAGAGCATCTGAAGCTGTAAAACAATTGCTAGAAAATACATAAATGTAAAATTAGCACAAATATGCTGAAAACCAAACATTAACGAAAATGCCAACTATGCCAGAGAATTTCATAAAGATTTCACAAAAACTTCTAAGATTATTCTGTGCAAAATGAACAACTTAGGTAGGGGCTGACAAATCATTTTTTAACATAATATATTTCCATATACATGTAAAGCAGGGTAATTACAACTGCATTTCACCTCCAATGGATTTGTTCACAGATAGGGGCATTTTAATTTGTGTCAGTGAATGTCTCAAACGTCTATATTTTTACCACCAAACAATATAGCAGCGTTATATTGACAAGAATAGAATTTAAGATGAAAAAGTAAAAAGTTCTTTGCCACCAGGGCTTAAACCAAATTCCTTCAAATTAAAGAGCCTTCCATCTATTTCTGATGTATGCTTACATGTATATGTCTTTTACACTTGATATAGGATAATCATGAATTGTAACAACATTTTATATAACATGCAAATATATTCCAAATTATTCAACCCTTTGTAAGATTGTGTATTTTTATTAATGTCTATTTATGATTATTGATAAACTAAGCTGTATCTTAGATGATATGAGTGGACCTCATTGGAGGTTTTTATAAGCCCCCTAATTTTATAATATTTTTTTAATCATTGACAACGATTTTGCCTTTAACACTTTACCACTTAGATATGTGTTTTGACGCATTTGTAGTCCCTTAGAAAGTTATATTTTTTTTAATACCATTATTACTAGATTCAATTTTTTAAGGCTTTTTTCCATTATTTAGATACCGATGAGCAGCAAACAGCATACAACCTGAACAGACTGCAAGTTACTCAAAATAGAGTGAAAACGCTTGGGGGTAATTAAAAGTGGTCGCATAAGACAAAGGTCCCTTAACCATCCACAAGATTGACTGTAGTATAACATGCAGAACCAGGACGTTATATTTAAGACAAAACATTAAAGACCAAACACATCAGACTTTTGAGAATACAGTCAAAGCTGAGAACAGCGGTCAGTCAAGGGAAATGGCCAAAATGACCGTTGTCAAAAAGTGACCCCTATTCTCAGATCACTGATTTTAAGATTGTTGGTCAGTTGGTAGTATTGCTACGTTGTTACCATTAAATACATCACTTTATCAACGATAGTATTGTTGTTTACTCATGCATCTTGTTCATTCCGTCAGTTCGTATAACATTGATTGGGAGATACTTTCAAATAAAGGTTATCGCATGTCATTGATGTCACGTCCCAACAAAAATAAAAAGCGGACTCACTGTCATAAACCAAAAATACAGAATATCTTTATCGTTCTCATTCAAAGAAAAAGATGCCAAAATCTTGTTAAAATTTATTTAGTTTGTTATAAAAAACTGCAAGTTTATTTCTTTTTTTCCTTAATAGACGATCACTAATCATTTTATCGCCTTCTTATGACAACACTCGCCAGCTATAAATATCTATTGACTTTGTCACAAGCTCATGCTTTGTCGTCATGTCATCAACCAATAATTGCTACTAACTCACATTGATATTTTTACGTGCACTTCAGTTTCGTTTGTGTTGTTACTTTTCAAAACTCAAAACAACTGACTCTTGACCGTTGTTCTTAGTTCAAAAATGACTTTCGGAGTGAAATATACTGGCCATTGGCTGTTATGGACAATTGACGGTTATTCTCAAGTGTAATATAGAGTTGTTCTCAGTTGAACGCTTGGTCCGTTTTGACTGTATGTCAAGGGGGTGTAGATTTTCTATGCCCAACTATAGCCCCACCCAGAAGTTTTTCATGCTGGACATGAGGACTTATCTATTTGATAACTAGAAAATTAAGGGTATTGGTAAAATGTTCTTTCAGAAACATTAAACAAAAGTTTTTTATGATTAACCAAATTAATCAAATTTCAAATTAAGAATCACTTAATGGTCAGAATCTTTCTTCGTTTTGGGAATGTTACAGCTGTATGCATTATTTTGTTGCTACCATTCTGTTCTGCATGATACAGCATAAAGGGACAGAAATACTCTTAAGTGTAGCGTTCCTACTGTGTCAATAATTTGTAAATAAAATCAAACTTCTTTTTAATTTGTAAGCACATTATCAAAAGTAATCACTCTGAAATCAGGTGATTTGAGAAAATCACACTCTGAAATCAGGTGATTCGAGAAAATCTCAAGAAACATTTCGCGATTAAATTTATTCCAAATGATTTGCATGATTTGATTACCACTTATCAGCTTTCCTAAATATATTGGAAGCCTTTTTTCATCTTATCAGTTTAACCAGATCCCTGTGCTCCTTAAAACCCCACGAAACAACACAAACTGAAAACAGAGAAGAACAGACTGTATATTAATAGATATTTGACTTGGCTTCCAACATGTGTTTTCCATTCACTCTCTTAGAACACCCGAGACACAAAAAACATTGAACGAGTCAAAAACCGATTTAAAATTCTAGCTGATTTGTAGCAGGTCTTGGGGTAACTTCAGGCTCTGGTATGAGGGTTGAATTACCAATCAGATCACTGCTAGCGAGCGTACAAGAGCAGCTCCCTCTACCAGGGGCCTCACAGACTGCTAGCGTGCCCAAATACATGCTCTTGGTACTTTACGCCTTAAATCATACATGCTACTTTAGTGTATTGTTTCTTTTTGGTGATTTTTATGGCTTCCAAATCACATATATGAGCAGAAATTTTAATTGAAGTTATGCATAGGGTCAAATACAACCTTTCATTACCTGAATATGAAAATTAAAATGGATCATCAATATCATCATCATCATCACTATCACACTCATCATCACCATCACAATCATCATCATCATCATAATCATCATCATCATCATCATCATCATCATCATCATCATCATCATCATCATCATCATCATCATCATCATCAATATAGTCCTCCTCCTCCTTATCATCATCAAAAGTAGCAATTTTAGTATCAAGAAAACATAAGCCTTGGCTAATTTTTACTTATTTCATTATAATCATCATTATCAGCTATATCATCATTACCATTCACAAATGGATCACAAAATATAATTGTATCATCTTTATTTTTATCATTATAAACACTGATCAACATCACAAAAACACATTTAGATTACAGCATGTTTTTATCTCGGTCACTTAACAATATTCACATGTACATTTATACAGTAGGACTGCACAGGTTAAACACTATACAAACTACTTATATTGATTCAATTTTTGAATTATAATGTACATAGATCTCACAGAGAACTCTTTATACCTATATATATGAGCATGCTCCTGTTCACAGTCAAATGCATACTTTTTACAAGAACTTCCTTTATTTACATCATGAACACATTACATTTAATTTAAGCATTTCACTGGCAATTATTTAACAATTCACACTTTCAAGTGTGTTTGTTCTGAATTAAACATAAAACACAACTTACATAACAGGATAATATATTCTTAATTCCCAAAAATTGTACAATTTAAACACCATATTCACCGAGAACTAAAATGACCACACTAAAACAAGTTTTTAAACGGAAGACAAACTGCCTCATCAATGGTATAAATCAGGAGCTGCTATGTTTTTTACTGGTGTACAAAATCAAGGCACCAAATCAGCATGTGAAACGGCGTCTTTATTTTGATTGGCGACCGATAGGCCCAGCCTCCTTACTGCTGTACACATATCCACTGTGAACAGTGATCAGAGCTGAGACAGATCATTAAACTTGATTGAATGTGCTGCTTTGCCATCGCTTTGCCTACACAAAATATATTTCCCATTGCGCTGATACCAGTCTGTATGTGGAGGAATACAGCAGATCGTTTCCTGCATGATACCTATGGGAAAATTTAGTGTGCAGCTATTCTGAATATGAGACCTAGACTGGGCTTGGATGAAATATATTAGCTCTTGTGTTAGGTTATGCTGAATGGAAACAACTACTTGTATTAGTGTTGCTTTAAAATTATTTGAGTTAAAAAATATGAATTCAATAAGTCCCATTATAACAACAGCTGTTTGAACTCACCTTAAATCTGCAAACAGGATGTTTTTTGTAATATATACCGTTTTATTATTTGGGTCATAATTTTAAAAATGAATTTTGTATGTTAAGATTACATTTTTATTACAGTTGAATTGTTAATATTTTTAGAAAAGTAACGAGGATCACCAAATATCAACTTCTATTGTCCAATAAAGAAATATAAACAATTTCAAGAACAGGAAGTAAAAATGCAATTATCAGCACAAAATCAGTAGTAACTACAGCCATTAAAATATTTCAAGCCATTGATCACATGATCACAGTCAGGTCACATGACACATAATCCCTTAACCCAATCACCAGTATTGTGGCGCATCACAAGTGTTTGATTTCACTGGTAGGAGACCCAGGCCTGACTGGGAAACCAATCAAGGCTACACAATCCTCAGCTACTAATGTGTTCTAATCACAGCATAATCTGTTTCTTGAAAGGACATGCCACAGAATGGGTGAGCAGATATCCAAACAATGGGTACAAGCTGTCAATCACTGATTTTGGCAGATGGGAGGAAAATGATCACTCCATCAGAATACAACGCTGACATACCACTGGACTTTAGCGGTATCCGGAGAAGTGCCCCCCCGGAGAACTGCCCCCCGGAGAACTGCCCCCTTATTTTAAAGGTGGCGGAGAGGTGCCCCCCCATCAAATCGGTAGGGGCGGAGAACTGCCCCCCTGTCAGAATTTAGTAGGCGGATATCTGCCCCCCCATCAAATCTGTAGGGGCGGAGAACTGCCCCCCGGTGTCATATTAGTTATTAGTTACGTAGTGAAAACAATACTTACGGGTAATTTTACGTTATCGCCGTACACATTTTATCCGGTAACAATTTAATTTCAGTACAAGTATATTACCATTTATCGAACTGAATAACACAAATTGTCTAGAGGTATGTGATAATACTGTTTAAGGCCCTTGGTACGCATCTGCACCACTCACTATACATGAATGCCTTGTAAAAGTCGTGTTTTAATAAGAGCGCGAAACATAGTCGAGATCCACACAGGAAACGCGTGCGTGTTAATACTGGCAATGTGTTGCAACTAAATATAGACGTGCAACTCGGTACTTATGGAGGAAAAGTTACATCGGAATTAATTTACATTATAAAGATAGTATTGACCCATGGAAAAAAGTTAATTGACATATAAAAAAGTAAATTAATAGGCAAGGCAAAGGCAATAATTTAGCTGACTTGAAGAAAAAAATGAAGTGAAGTTGAATTTATAAGCAATTTATTTATGTTGTTTAGTTAATTCATGTCTTCTAGCACCTTATCCGTCGGTAGCATCGCCAGACCGTCGAGTCGTCCGCAGTTTGCATTTTGAGCAGATCATGTCGACATGCCAAACAAACAAAATCGGTAACAGTTGCTTTAATTAGCAGCTAATAAGGCAGGCAGAGAACTTGTTACCGTTAACGATAAGTACCGCGATCTTTTAATCTTTTAATTGGTAGACCGGACCGACCTTAATTGTTAAGAACTTGTTAGCTTTGAATAAAGCCGCATACGGGTTTATTATATTGAACCGTCCAAATCCGTAATTGGCGAAAACAAACAAATAAATTATTGTTTTCAGCTGGCATAAGGATGGATTAAATTGCATGCTAATTGTTTGTTTTTATTACGGGGAAAATATCAAATAATTCAGCCGCGAAAACTTTTTATTAGCAAAAAGTTATTTGTTTTTCTTTGTTCACATTGACGAAAATCACGTGATTATAAAGTTGGCGACGTGACGACGTCCATGCCGAGGTAGGTATTTCATGCCGTTTTAAAACTTTTATTACTTGTACAACTTTATATTACTTTTGACATTTCACTCAATTTCAATACATAATAGCAAGAAAGTTACTGGCGTTATTGTCATTATAATACTCGCTTTATATATCACCGCTATTTCTTTAATTAGGGGGCACTTCTCCGGGTCATCAATTCTGACAGGGGGGCAGTTCTCCGCCCCTTATTAATCAGCAGGGGGGCAGTTCTCCGCCCTATACAAAAACAGTGAGGGGGCAGTTCTCCGCCCAGTGAAAAATCTTTGGGGGGGCAGTTCTCCGGGGGAGCACTTCTCCTAGAGCCGACTTTAGCAACATAATGCTTACGATACGTCTCAATAATAGACTTATTTTGTAAGTTTAAATACACCAAATGTTATTAATTATCGGAAAATCAGTGACGTCCTAAAGAATATTAATTGATAGCAGTTGCCGAAAAGAAACATCTTGACCTTGGAGATATCGATGTAATTGTTTCGTGCGACTAACTGTCCAATGATAGTGAACAAATTATTTTAGAATCTCACAATGAACAACATAGTTATGGCCCAGAATGCTCATTTATGGACTTTTGACCTTTGAACTCAGTGTGACCTTGACCTTGGAGATATCAACATAATTCTTTCGCGCGACACACCGTCCAATGATAATGAACAAATGTGCCAAATGATTTGAAAATCCCACAATGAACGACATAGTCATGGCCCAGACAAGCTCATTTATGGCCATTTTTGACCTTTGAACTCAAAATGTGACCTTGACCTTGGAGACATCAACGTAATTCTTACGAGCAACACACTGTCCAGTGATGGTGAACAAATGTGCCAAATGATTTTAAAATCTCACCATGAATGACATAGTTATGGCCCGGACAAGCTCATTTATGGTCATTTTTGACCTTTGAACTCAAAGTGTGACCTTGACCTTGGAGATATCAACGTAATTCTTTCGCGCGACACACCGTCCAATGATAATGAACAAATGTGCCAAATGATTTTAAAATCTCACAATGAACAACATAGTGATGGCCCAGACAAGCTCATTTATGGCCATTTTTGACCTTTGAACTCAAAGAGTGACCTTCACCATGGAGTTATCGACGTAATTCTTTCGAGGGACACACCGTCCAATGATGGTGAACAAATGTGTCAAATGATTTTAAAATCTCACAATGAACGACATAGTTATTGCATGCCCAGACAAGCTCATGTATGGCCATTTTTGACTTTTGAACTCAAAGTGTGACCTTGACCTTGGAGATATCAACGTAATTCTTTCGCGCCACACACCGTCCAATGATGGTGAACAAATGTGCCAAATGATTTTAAAACCTCACAATTAATGACAAAGTTATGGCCTGGACAAGCTCATTAATGACCATTTTGGACCTTTGAACTCAAAGTGTGACCTTGACCTTTGAGATATCGACGTAATTCTTTCGCACGACACATGTGCCAAATGGTTTTTAAATCTCAAAATGAACAACATAGTTATTGCCCGGACAAGATTTTGGGACAGACAGACAGACCGACCAACAGACAGACCGAAAAAGTGACTCCTATATAGCCCCCATTAACAATTGTAATGGGGTAATAACAAAATGACAAATTAAACAGAGGAAATATATGTATATAATTTTTATGAGAAAATCAAACATGACTTGCTAAGGAATCCAAATCAATAACAATCCCAATGTAAAAACAGCAATATTCTTTTCAAATAACCTTTCTGCCTTTAAAACATGCCCATATTTCAATTCAGACACCTCACCCATCACATTTCCATATTGGCTTGATGAGTCTATTCAAGCAATCACTCTTCAATATGATACAAAATGGTATGAACACAATATCACCCTAATCTAGACAACAATTACGGCATTATATCTTTACAAAGTCAGCAGCAACAAGTATCTGCTCACTACAGTGCAAATTGCCATCATAAATTGCAAAATTATAGATAACCTGCCGGGTGACGCACTGCAGGAAATAATACTCTGAATATTAATAAAGCAAAGCATCCGATGAAAAGATAGCATTTTAATGTTCAACAAAAATTGGCAACTATATAAGCTATCTATTGAATATTTATCTTCGACCATCTTCATCAACCGCAGGAAATATTAAATTTCTTCAATACTTAATGATTTCTATTCAATATTAACATAAACACAATATATACCCCAAATTGATAGCAATCGTTCCCAAACCCACTATGTTCTGAATTTCTGGATGATTTAAATGGATGAGAAATGTGGAATTTGATGCTGATGTTACCTCTCACAGGATATGGGTGATTGAAAATTGATAATAAACTGACAATTTTAGGGCCATCTGTGGTTGGCTATAAAGAATTTATCTATCAATTTATTTCAATATTCTGATAAAGGTCAGCAGTTTGGTATCAAATGAGCCAAAGTGTATTACACCTTCACCCCACCTGTGATTAGGAGCATTAAAGGTTCATTCTCAATGTAAAGAAATTAGGGCATGAAACACAATGTTGATATACAAAGTATTTCAATTATTTGCCAGTGATGTTTTTTGTTTAAATAACACTTATCATTTTAGAGTGATTTCCCTTTACTAACTGTTACATATCTACCATTGTTCGACCTCATACATATTAAAAACTTCACCAAATATAACTTTAATCAACCTTGTTTGTTGTCCCTGCTACCAAACTATTTATATTCTTTATTACTGGTATACTACTTTTCAATACATAACAGTCTATAAGAACAATAAATGTCAGATATTGGAACATAACATACCTTTTTGTCATATAAGTAAGGCCTTTGAGTTTTGTTGAAACAAAGACAACCTGAGATCATTCTTTCTTCTGCAGTTGTCATACTTCCTCCCCCCTTAAAATGTCACCCTCGAACAAAACACTTGATATATCGCTCAACACACCATAATAATTACATCTAAATACAATCTGGAGCTGCAAACCATATTGTTTCAACTCACTTTTCAATTCTTTCCAATAAGTACCTCTTTTGTTATCAGCCAATTAAGATTTTCAGCAACTGTGATTGGCCCTAATTAATACTCAAAATCAAGTGTTCTTGGCTTTGTTCTTTTTATAGCCTCGAAACAATGCAGCAAAGAACTTAAACCAAAACTTGAAGGTCTAAAGAGATTCTATCCAGATACTTAATACAAACATCTCCTGTCAAGAACTTGGGAGACAATAATCGTTTTAAACATGTTTTCGTTAATTTCCAGATTTTGTGTATTTAATATAAGTACATAATCACTGAGCATGTCCAATTAAACATGGAGAGCAAATATTGAGTGTTAATTATTGGGTATGGCAGTGCGGAAAAGCTTTAACTTTCAACTTTTAAGATTTTACATTCTGCTTTATTTCATCTTCCCCTACATTACAGAAACTTAATCAATGTGAATAATTGATAATATTTTTATATAAAAATTGTCCCTAAACAAAAAACAGCATGTTATGCACCTTTTTTCAGATAGGTCACTTTTCGGCCATTATAATTATCAAACTACTATTACTGCATAGGGCATAAATAATTATTTATGTCTTTACAGTATTACAAAACAAAGAATTGTTTCCTTAAAAGTACTAAGAAAAGTTTCTTTTAAGTACTCAGAAAATAAAACCAAGAAGAAGTAGTTCCATGATGATAGTTCCTCAGTAATAAAATCTGATAAAACATGATACTAAGTCACTTCAAGCATCAGTATTGGTGAAGTTTCAGCAGCCTGTACCTGGGAAATGTGTGCCTCATGCAATTCCCAATCTCATATTAGATCAACAGTCTATAGTCAATTATCAAGAACAAAGACGCTGCTAGGAAATAGATTCCTCTAATTTCTTTCTAGATAATTTGTTTGACATGTAATGATCATTTCTTATTTATCTATAGCCAACTTTGACAGGCCGGTAACTGCCAAAATTCCAGCAGCATGTTTCACATTTGGCATTATAAGGGCTTCCATTCACGATGGCTTAATTTTTTTGTACCATCAGATCACTGACTAAAAAAACTTGCAATGCTTGTGTCATTTTCCTAGATAGATCAACTGATAAGCCTAAGCAGCGTTATAAGTCGGCAGTGAATATCTGCTGCATAACTGATTGGTTGATTGGTCTGAAATAATAACTACAGTGAGCGGGCCATAATGAAACCCTGGTAAATGGTGTTTTCAATTATCCAAACTGCTTTCTAGATCAGGGTCCTAAGTGTTTATAGAGAATTACATTTGAAATCAAGGATGGCAAAAGGCACAGAATGATGATGAAGTCACACTTGGGTAAATAGCAGTGTACTAACATTTTCTCAACAGAAGTGAACTCAATTTGTTAAATGCCTTACAGATTTTTATTGATCCTTAATGGTAAGTTCAAATTATATCAATTGAATCACTTCATCTTACAGCATAATTACGCATTTTGTATGATTATCCATTCAACAGAAGATTACACAAACATGCACACAAAAATCATCATCATTGGTCCAAGTTTTTTTAAATATGTGCAATATTTTCTTATTATTAATATGGTGTACTTAAATAAATCTCAGTAATTGGTTTAAGCCAGAACCCAGCAAATTTCTTCACATTATCTGACTGTGAGCAATAGGAAGGATTGAAATGTTTGCATAGTTTTCAAGGAAAATAACAAGTGCAGGTATCCAAAATGTTACATGAAATTCGGAGTCTAAGATTATGACTAAGTTGAATCTTAAAAATGTTCCTGGTTATTGAGCCTCAGTGTCTTTTATTGGTCAATTTTTGGGTTGTAAATTGGACCCACTCCATATCTCAATACGTACATATTTTTCCAAAAACCCTGGGTAAAATACCATAGAGATGGTATAAAAAGTGTGGTTTTTTTCTTCGACCAATTCAATTTATCTCTATTTTCAGCTCTTTATGTTGACCCTTGGCAAATCGAATGTTAAAATCACTTTCATTGTCAATTTTTAGGCATTTGAAGCCAAAAACAAGAGATGTGTTTGTCAGAAACACACTGCCCCCTACTGCGCTCCTTTGAAGCCATATATTTGACCTTTGACCTTGAAGGATGACATTGACCTGACTTTTGACCACTAAAAATGTGCAGCACCATGAGATAAACATGCATGCCAAATATCAAGTTGCTATCTCCAATAGCGCAAAAGTTATGGGCAATGTTAAAGTGTTCGGACGGAAGCACAGAGTGACGGACTGACCGACAGTTCAACTGCTATATGCCACCTTACCGGGGCCATAAAAACACACACAATTAAATAACCTTATTTTTGTAAAACAATATGATGTTTCCCCATCCTGACCCGATTCCCAAGATGGTGAAACAAAGTAGCTCAACCTGGTAAGTCAACAATCATCAAACCTTCCGCTTGGATGAAGACTTTGAAACTGTCATGAGCCCCTAAAAAGCTCAGCTATGTATTTACCAGATAAAGTGAAAGCTATATACAATAGACAATCCTTGAGTGTCAGTTTCAATTTGCAGTAATCAATGCCAGATCATTCCTGCTAATGCAATATATAACTGCAATTGTATGGCAGAAAAAAATTCTTCAAGTGAATACAGCTTAAACCAAGCAGTTTATTTGAAGTCCAACAGCAACCAATTCACTTGCATCACAGTTCTTTCTCACCGCTTGAGGAATAGGGCCCGGATTTTAGATTTTGATATTTTTTTCCGTTGTTTTTTACTAAAATTGGGGAAATTAAGGTGGTTTATTCTTTTCTCTACAACTTCTTAAAATTTCAATTAAAATGATTTGAGACAATTTTCTGGGTATAACTAGCCCTTTCATGGCTAAAAATCTCTTCAGAAAATCTATTTTCTAATACTTGTGTGGATCAATTTATAGGAAAATGTAACAAGGCGATCCAAAAGACAGCTTTTACAATCCCTTGTTCAGATTGTTTAAATATTGAGGTAATCTTAACCTTGAGCCTGCATGAATCTCAGACTCGAGACATGTTTTCTGAACATTGTCTAAATGACCAAAACATTTACACCAACTTTCATCAAATCCTTCAATGGATATAGAAGATATTTTTGAGGATATAGAAGATATTTTTGAGGATATAGAAGACATGTTCAAGACACAAAATAAGAGGCTCAAACTTTTGACCTTAAAATATAACCTTGCCTTTGTTATGAGCAGGCATGATTGGCATATCTTCTGCATATTGTCTAGATGACCTAAACATGTCAGCTGAATTTAAAGAAAATACTTCAAACGGTATAGGAGCAGACAATACAATGAAGATTAAAAACTTCAACCTTGAAGTGCAACTTTGAACTTGAGCTAGCTTTCCTGATATATTCCTTCTGTACATCATCTTAATGACCTCAACATTGAAGCCAAGGTTCATGAAAATCCCCTTATGGGTTAAGGAGATATGGATTAAAGACTAACATAGGGGTAACAAGCATATTCCTTGAATTGATATCCCCCGCCAATATGCTTCTGGACACTCATACCAAGTTTCAATGAAATCTGCCAAAGCACTTCCAAGATATGGCTCTGGACACACAAAAAGCATTATTTCAACATACAAAGGGCCATAACTCTATTATTATCAGTTGGTGTACAATGGCATTTGGCGTGCATCATCCGATTATCCATATATATACTCATAAGTCTCAACGAAATCCACCAAAGCACTTCCAAGATATTACTCTGGACGGACAGACAGAAAGACGGACGGACAACGCCAAAACAATATCCCTCCGCCTATGGCGTAGGATAATAACAAGAGCACCGCCTTGCGGGTGCAGACCGCTCATCTATTTTCTTTTTAAAGATGAAGGGACTCTCAATTTCAATCACAAAGGAGGGAGGGGTGGAGTGAGGAGGGGTGTATAGTGTGGGGGTGTAGACATTTATTACATTATCTTCCCAAAATGCGGGAAAAAAAAATGGGGGGTGGGGGGTGTGGGGGAGGGGATTCTTGAGTGCGATGGTTGGACGGTATTTCAAAAATAAAATAATAAAAATAAAACATTTGTGTTTTTTAACCGTTTCAAAAAAAAATTAAAATGGGGGGGGGGGGGGGGATGAGGGTGTGGTGGTCATTTGTGAGATGATCTTAAAAAAAAAATTAGGGGGGGGGAGGGCACGGGGGATGGTTTGGGTGGAGTCTATTGTCGTATGTCAGGTAAGAGTAGTTTTGTCAAAGTATCAATCAAATCTAATCATAAATAAAGAAGTTATAGCAATTTTAGCAAAATTTAATAATTTGACCTTGAGAGTCAAGGTCATTCAAAGGTCAAGGTAAAATTCAACTTGCCAGGTACAGTCACCTCATGATAGCATGAAAGTATTTGAAGTTTGAAAGCAAAAGCCTTGATACTTTAGAAGTTAAGTGGATTGAAACACAAAATTTAACCATATATTCAAAGTAACTAAGTCAAAAAAGGGCCATAATTCCGTAAAAATGACAACCAGAGTTATGCAACTTGTCCTTTTACTGTACCCTTATGATAGTTTGCGAGTGTTCCAAGTATGAAAGCAATATCTATGATACTTTAGGGGTAAAGTGGACTAAAACACAAAACTTAACCAAATTTTCTTTTTTTAAGTATAAAGGGCCCATAATTCCGTCCAAATGCCAGTCAGAGTTACATAACTTTGCCTGCACAGTCCCCTTATGATAGTTAATAAGTGTTGCAAGTATGAAAGCAATAGCTTTGATACTTAAGGAATAAAGTGGACCTAAACACAAAACTTAACCAAATTTTCAATTTTCTAAGTATAAAAAGGGCACATAATTCTGTCAAAATGCCAGTCAGAGTTACATAACTTTTCCTGCATAGTTCCCTTATGATAGTTAGTAAGTGTTGCAAGTATGAAAGCAATAGCTTTGATACTTAAGGAATAAAATGGACCTAAACACAAAACTTAACCAAAATTTTCAATTTTCTAAGTATAAAAAGGGCACATAATTCTGTCAAAATGCACACCAGAGTTATCTAACTTTGCCTGCCCAGTCCCCTCATGATAGTAAGTAAAAGTGTACCAAGTTTGAATGCAATAGCATTGATACTTTCTGAGAAAAGTGGACCTAAACGCAAAACTTAACCGGACGCCCACGCCAAGGTGATGACAATAGCTCTTTTTTTTTTTCAAAAAATAGATGAGCTAAAAACTGTTGACCTTGAATTATAACCTTGACCTAGAGCAGGCATGACTGATGTATGCCTTCTTACAGACTGACAGTCGGACAGGCATCCAAATAATCCTGCCTTAATCCTGACAGGGAATAAATAAATAGAAATACTTCAGGCAAAACAAGAACTATCATTTCAAGAAAAACACTAAACAAAGAAATAAATGATAATATCTGTCTGAATGTTGAACTTGTAGAACAAAACCAACACAGCAATATAACATTGGCTCAAATTTACCTATTCTCAATATTTGTGAAATTTATTTCATTTTGCTACTGAAATGTGTTGTTACAAATGTATAACATCATTAAATTGTATCGCTATTTCTAGACAAACATCTTCACCAATAATAACCATGATGAAATGTAAAACACTAACACTTTACAATAGAAATGGTGTTCTGATAGGTTGTGAAGGCAAATTGATATGATTGATTCGGAGCATGGTGGCAGATGGTGCCGGTCTTTCCATGCTAATAAATCAGGCATGCCCATTGGTTGCAGCAGCTGCCACATCAGTTTCAAAATCAATGCCCAGGCAAACTTCATGTAACATCAAACTTAATGGCATGGCTTGTTTCAAACTAAGGGTAACAACTCTGTATTTCAGTCATACAAATATATTTGTAGTATTCCATAAAAAATCTTTAAACTTTCCAAACATTACAGAATGGTTATGCATGATTTTCTGTTGACTGCTTTTTACTTTGCTTAAAGATACCCATACAAACACATAAACACGTTAATAAAAATAATACGTTTGATTTTATAAAATCAATTAAACTTACTCATCTATCAGAGAAAGAATTTTTTGAAATGAAAACAACAAGAGTCAATCAATTTCCTTGGACTGGATAAAGAAACCTTACTAAAGCCTTCATCAGCCTTCCATACGATTTATAGCTTATCAAAGAACACATTATATCTATATTTTCTCTCATAATAAAACACTTCTTTATGTCTGACTCATAGCTAAATAAACTAATACATTTTATGGTGCCTACCTATGCCTAGAAATAAAATCCTTCAGATAGTTTTGATTAAAAACATAAATCAATTACCCCACCCCTAGCAAGTCTGATCAGCATCCCCTTTATACATGGCAGAAAATATTAATCAATCTGGCAACCAATAATGCTTTGATGTCTGTTTATTTTGACTCCATAAATGTTTTTTATTAGCCCTGCCAATAACTATCATATAATAACAGACTTTTCCTAAATTAAAAATCTAATGAGAACAACTATTATGATTTTTCAACAAACACTTTTCAAGTTGGTAATTCATTATTCAGTTATAAATGATGGATAAAAATAAAGCAATTCATAGGATATGTACCAAGTCCTTCTTAAAATGATAATGTACATGTACATCACAGTAATTCTTTGATGCTAAACTGAAGAAGTAACTAAACCTCAAATATATGAAAAAATCTAATGAAGACTGGAGAAATTAAGGTCCAAAATGATTTAAACATAAGAAAATAAACTTCCAGAACTTTTTATTAGTTTGAATACCCACACTGCCATTAGCCCAATTGATGTTTTTACCACACCTACCAAAACAAACCCCACGCATATCTGACACTCCAAACCTTCGGAAATTCCTGCCAAAATTTAAGGCCCCAACTTGCTGTAAACCTATGGCATATTCATGATCCACTCTTTTTAGTGAGTTTCTAAAATGTAAAGAAATTAGTTGACATGTAAAAAACAAGAGCACCGCATAACGGGTGCCACGCTCGGCTGCGGGTGCCTTTTTGAAGAAATGAAAGCTTGTCAGATTTATTTTTTTTAGAGGTCACAGTGACCTTAACCTTTGACCTAGTGACCCAAATATGGGTGTGGCTTGTAGAAATCATCAAGGTAAAGCTACATATGAATTTTCAAAGTTGTAGGTGGAAGCACTTTGATTTTAGAGCCAATGTTTAAAACTTTGACAAAATGTTAAGGTTTTAGCACGACGCAGACGACACGACGACCGACACGACACAACACAACGAGCTGGCTATGACAATACCTTGGGTTTTCTCCGAAAACAGAGGAGCTAAAAGTTGTACATCTTGACCAATAAAATCTCAGAATTAAAATCGAATTAATGACTAATCCGTCTTCCAAATCTGAGAAAATGAAAAGTACAGAAGGTAATTTTGTTTGCAACTATGTTAAAACTTTTGTGTTTAAACTTAATATTGAAAACACTTGTGCAAGGTCAATCACCATAAAATGTAAAATAATATAATAAAGGTTCAGGAAATGCAAAAATGCAAAAATTATATAATATGGCTTAACTATAGATCATAGAACAACACTTCACTTATTGCTCATAGCCGAAGGCACCACAAAAACACACAACTTTACAGCAATGAGTGTTCCCTTCACAAATTGATTCTAAGGACCAGCTCTTAAAATCACAGAGCCAATCATTTTGTCTGGCAGCAAAAAAACACAAGATGCCATAAACTAATCATTACGATCTAAGGTTAGATGGCAGACCACGCAGAACGTCTTATCTTCATATACAACAACAAACATTTTAACCCATTTGTGCAGCAACATTTAATTTGGCCGCTCATTACTTATGTCTCCAAGAGATCAGATGAAAACTACTGTTAGTCAGTTGAGAAGCATGTTCTTTGTTCTTAGCAAAGAATGAAAATTATATGCAGGTTTTAACCCTTTCAGTGCGGTAACCGAATTTTAAAGGCCTTTGCAAACAGTTTGGATCCAGATGAGACGCCACAGAACGTGGCGTCTCATCTGGATCCAAACTATTTGCTATTCTGATAATATTCTTTGAAAAAAAAAATGAAGAAAATGCTTATTTTAGAAATTCAGCAGACAACATTTTAGCAGACAACAAATTTCCCAGCATGCAAAGGGTTAAAGAGTCAATGCTCAGTAAATACAGGAGCAGAGAGTAAACTCAACCAAAAATATTGATATAATCTCTTTACAAATGATCATTACTGGTCATTTTATCCTATGAGAGAGAAAGCTAAGTTTCATATCTATCTCTTCCATAAAATGTTGTTAATTAAAATCTTAATAAAAGTAAAAAGAAACCAAGGCTTTATATTCCAACAACTATCACATAGTTTTTGTTGCATATTTTGTATGTATGCCATGTTTTGTGTATTTGTTTGCAATGTTGGTATGTGTTTTACAGTGCTTTGCGTTTTTATCAATGTTAATGTGTTATTTTGCAGTGGTATTGCGGTAATTGGCAGCGTTAATGTTTTTTGTTTCAGGGTCTCAAACTGCCAACATGGTAAACCCCGAATGTACTGTGTATCAGGCAGGGGGTTGGAGGATATGCCCATAGCGTTTTTTATGGAAAAAAGCCCCCTCTGTAATGGGCTCAGAAGAACCTCCTTTAGGCTCAGAAAATCCTCCTTAAATAACACATTGTGATGCTGCAAGCATCTGATGCAACCACAAATTAAAATAATATTTATCTACTTTTTATGGTAACCAGTTAAGCAATTTTGAATGCTTGGTCAAAACAGACATCTAGTGCTTTATTAAGTGCCCAAAATAAACAATCAATTATTTTGTCCTTGACCAAACCAGACAAAAATGCTAAAAACATATTGCCCTACCAGACAATCAATCCATAATCTCTTTCCATACCCAATAATCATTTGTGCCATATCTTTGGTCCTTCCAGTGTCAAAGTTTGTCCTCACCATTCCCCACCGGAATTAAGTTGACTAGGTCTGAAAGCTCTGGTGTGATGGGAGGCCTATGACCAAGACTGAGTTGTTGCCCATTGGACAAAACCACTTTAATTCATGAAACGAAATGCATTCAAAACTGTTTCTTTTACTGTAAATAATATTCCCAGGAAATATTGAAACCCAGTCTGAATGTTTTCATTAAAACATAAATTCATCAAATAAACATTTCCTAATAGTTTAATCAGCATCTTTCATCCATTGCCTAATCAAAGGCCTCTCCAACTTCAAACAGCAATAGACAGGGCGGCTGTCAAGCAACACATACAAATACCACTGCTGTTTGTATGTCGTTTCTATGTATGAAAGAACAAATCTTACCCTTTTATTCCGATGAAATCTGATCAATTAATAGCCATACAGGAAACAATGAAAGGAATTTACCACTGGCACCCTGCCACTAGGACAATGCATCATCAGTGTCTCTTCTAAATGTTTGATGTTTTTTAATAGTAAGCAATCCTAAGCATGTGAGTCAATCAAAATTGAAATGATTCAAGATGAGTTTTTCAGAGTGCTTTTATATTTGTGATTTGCATAAAGCTCATCAAATGACTCAAATAAAGATGAGCACCTTGGTAAATCATTTCAGGTTTACTAGAAGATTTTACATGAGCCATTGTGTTTTCCATAGTAATTTTCCATTTAAAAGAATTTGTTTGTGTTAATAAAATAATGCTCAATAGAAAGTATTGCATTTATACGTTAAACAAGTTCATAAAAATCATGGATTGACTTACTGTTGTCAAAGTATGGCTTTAAGGAAACTTGTGGATAGCCGGCTTGAGTCAAATGTCAAATAAGGCCACAGACATGCATCAGTCAACCTCTAGGTTTATTGAACATGATTCCGATGAAGACTGTCAATCCCAAATGAGCACTAGAACTGAACATTTCCTCAAAAAATGAGCAAAAAAGTGCCAATCAATTGAAAAGAGTGAGTCCATCACCCAAAGTTCCCAATTTTCAAATTACACAATTCACATTTTTTTTATAATGGGAAATTATTGACAATTTTCCCCATTAGGATAAAACTAATTGCTGCATCATATACACCAACCATCCTTTGTCCACCACAATCCCTCATCCTACCCATCCCTTTTTTTCCATCCTCTACTTTAGCAAATCATGCTTATTAAATGATCTGTTAAAGGAACCATATAATGCACTAAAATAATTAACAACTACCTTTTTCATCCCACCCTCTTAACCAATTATCCAATACAAATCACAATTGGGAAACAAATCACTGCACCATGTACCCCCACTATCCTGTGTCAACCATACATCCAATATCTTAGATCCTGACTCCCCTCCCCCCCCCCCCCCCCATCGTATGCACTAAACTCCCACCACACTTTGACCTCCCACAATTCCCGACCCATATGCTGACATTACCCCTGGTCCACCGCAATCATCCCATTTTGCACCATTTTCCAAAAACACATGGAAAGCTGCAATACAGTTATACTTGAAATAATAACAATATCTTGAGAGGACATCACATCAATACCAAACACAACTGCAGTTTAGAATGCATGAAAACAAAGAACCTCTTATGTATGCAACTTCAGATTCCTGGTGAATTTATGACCTTAAAGAACGTGTCATAAATCAGCAGAAAATATATAATTACAGAGATTTTTTCATTTATTTCTAGTCCAACCTGGTGAGTTCCAATAAAACAGTAAACAAGATTGACAAAGGCCCTGTGCACTCATCTCAGACCCCAAGAAACATAACTTACCTGCATGGCTTTCATAATGTTTGAGAATGAAAGGTAACTTAAAACAGAGCGTTTTTTAACCCCTTATAATCCAGATTCTATTTTGGCTAAGGCATTATTTGCTCAAATGTTCTCATCAAGTCATTCATAATAGGGCATCAAAAACTGCTGAGGATTGGACATAAACAAAATATGACCTCTTGCTTGTTTGCAATGCTTCAATAGTAACACAAGAAACACTGCTCAATTCCCTTCCCACTCATGGACACACACAAACTTATGTCCTGATAATTTAAGAATGTTGTCACATTCATCTTATAGAAATTTTAAGTTGAAAAGAGGCATAGATTATCAGTGATTAACAAAAGAGTATAAACATTGCTAAAGCACAACTTCATATCATCAGAAAGTCAGAAAGATTCACACAAGTGTAAGAGTAAATTCTTGGACATGATTGTGCCCACAGACTGACCAGCAGACGGACAAATGTACATAATGGATCCTGTATTGCACAAGATTGTGCCCACAGACTGACCAACAGACGGACAAATGTACATAATTGATCCTGTATTGGACAAGATTGTGCCCACAGACTGACCAACAGACAGACAAATGTACATAATGGATCCTGTATTGGACAAGATTGTGCCCACAGACTGACCAACAGATGGACAAATGTACATAATGGATCCTGTATTGGACAAAATTGTGCCCACAGACTGATCAACAAATGGACAGATGTACATAATGAATCCTGTATTGGACAAGATTGTGCCCACAGACTGACCAAAAGATGGACAAATGTACATAATAGATCCTGTATTGCACAAGATTGTGCCCACAGACTGATCAACAGACGGACAAATGTACATAATGAATCCTGTATTCGACAAGATTGTGCCCACAGACTGACCAACAGACGGACAAATGTACATAATGGATCCTGTATCGGACAAGATTGTGCCCACAGACTGACCAAAAGATGGACAAATAATCATAATGGATCCTGTATTGGACAAGATTGCGCCAAAAGACTGACCAACAGATGGACAAATGTACATAATGGATCCTGTATTGGACAAAATTGTGCCCACAGACTGATCAACAAATGGACAAATGTACATAATGAATCCTGTATTGGACAAGATTTTGCCCACAGACTGACCAACAGACCGACAAATGCACATAATAGATCCTGTATTGGATAAGATGGTGCCCACAGACTGACCAACAGACGGACAAATGTACATAATGGATCCTGTATTGGACAATATTGTTCCCACAGACTGACCAACAGACGGACAAATGTACATAATGAATCCTGTATTGGACAAGATTGTGCTCACAGACTGACCAAAAGATGGACAAATAATAATAATGGAGCCTGTATTGGAAAAGATTGTGCCCACAGACTGACCAACAGATGGACAGATGTACATAATAAATCCTGTATTGGACAAGATTGTGTCCACAGACTGACCAACAGACAGACAGATGTACATAATGAATAATCAGGGCTTTTTTCCTGTTATTCTGAAGCGACCTTGGCCCCCCATATTTTGTGAAAAAATAAGTTGCGAACTGTTCAAAATTTTGAAAAAATGAGTTGCAAACTTTCTAAAATTTTGAAAAAATGAGTTGCGAACTGTTCAAAATTGCGAAACAAGAGGGCCAAGATGGCCCTAGTTTGCTCACCTGAGATGAGTCGGTTCATTCAATCTTTACCAAATGTCAAACTTGACCTAGATATTGTCCAAACAAATATCCTGGTCAAGTTTCATCATTATTTCATCTGCGAGTCATGATCAATGTACCTATGAAGTTTCATGATACTAGGCGTAAGCATTCTTGAGTTATCATCCGGAAACCATTTTTCTAAGTTGAGTCACCGTGACCTTGACAGCCATTGTGTGAATACGTTTTTTGGCACTGTGACCTTGACCTTTGACCTTGTGACCTGATAATCAATAGGGGTCATCTGCGTGTCATGATCAATATACCTATATAGTTTTATGATCCTAGGCATAAGCGTTCTTGAGTTATCTTCCAGAAACCATTTTACTATTGAAGGTCACCATGACCTTGACCTTTGACCTAGTGACCTGAAAATCAATAGGGTTCATCTTCGAGTCATGATTAATGTACCTATGAAGTTTCATGATCCTAGGCATAAGCATTCTTGATTTATCATCTGGAAATCATTTTACTATTTCGGGTCATCGTGACCTTGACCTTTGACCTAGTGACCTGAAAATCAAAAGGGGTCATCTTTGAGTTATGATCAATGTACCTATGAAGTTTTATGATCCTTGGCATAAGCGTTCTTGAGTTATCATCCGGAAACCATTTTACTATTTCGGGTCATTGTGACCTTGACCTTTGACCTAGTGACCTGAAAATCAATAGGGGTCATCTGCAAGTCATGATCAAAGTACCTATGAAGTTTCATGATCCTTGGCATAAGCGCTCTTGAGTTATCATCCGGAAACCATCTGGTGGACGGACGGACCGACAGGAGCAAAACAATATACCCCCTCTTCTTCGAAAGGGGAGGGGGACATAATGAGAAAACTGCCCCCCTCCCGGCAGCCATGTTATTCAACTGACCGGAACCATTTTTTTAACTCAACTCTCGTATCAAGGAAACAAATGTTCTGAGCAAATTTCATGAAAATTTGGCCAAAAATGTGACTTCTACTGTGTTCACATGTTTTGACTATATACATATAGAGAAAAATGCCCCGCCCACTGGCGGCCATGTTTTTTCACCGATCCCGACCATTTTCAAACTCGTCTGACCTATCAATAAAACCAATGTTTTGACAAACTTTCATGATGATTAGGCAAAAATTGTGACTTCTAGAGTGTTTACAATGTTTCTCTATAGCCAAATAGGGAAAACTGCCACTATATACATATAGAGAAAAATGCCCTGCCCCCTGGCGGCCATGTTTTTTCACCGATCTCGACCATTTTCGAACTCGTCCGAGACATCAATTGAACCAATGTTTTGACTAACTTTCATGATGATTGGGCAAAAATTGTGACTTCTAGTGTTTACAAGGTTTCTCTATAGCCAAATAAGGAAAACTGGCGGCCATGTTTTTCAATGGATCGGAACCACTTTTGAACTCAACCAAGATATCATTACGACAAACATTTTGACAAAGTTACATGAAGATTTGGCATGAAATGTGACTTCTACAGTGTTTACAAGGTTTTTCTTTTTTTTGACCTAGTGACCTAGTTTTTGACCCGGCACAACCCAGTTTCGACCTCGACCGAGATTTCATTGGGACAAAGCTTCTGACCAAGTTTCATGAAGATGGGACAATTAATGTGGCCTCTAGAGTGTTTACGAGCAAAAGCTCACCTGAGCAATCAGGTGAGCTAAAAATGAGTCACTGACTTTCTAAAATTTTGAAAATTTGATTTGTGAACTTCTTTTAATTGAGAAAAGTTTGAGTCGCAAACATCTTGAAATTGTGAAAATTTGAGTCATGAATTTCCCAAATTGTGAAAAACTGCCATTCTCACAGAAGGAAAAAAGCCCTGATAATGAATCCTGAATTGGACAAGATTGTGCCGAGACTCTGACCCACAGACGGACAAATGTACATAATGATTCCTGTATACCCCTCTCTACTTCATTGCTAAGGTAAATTTTCAGATAATCAGCGCTCACCTCTGGCGTTGTTTTCTTGAATTCACGCGAAAGATCCACAAGACGTTTCCTGGAAGTGTCGCTCTCGTCTTGGCGGTTGGCTAACTCAGTGGCAGTCGTGTCAAGTTCTTTCTGCAAGAAGTCAAATGAAAATCTTAAATAACAAGAACATTAATTGGCAAATTTACAATTACTAAACAATTGCTGTTTTTTTCTCGCAAACCATGGGGGATTAAGGTGGACAGTGTACAAAATGACCTAAAATTAATTACCAACTTTGTAGAAACTACGTAGACACTCATGTCTTTAAAACTCAAACAAAGTTCTTATTCATATATGCCTGCAAACAAGCTAACCAATTCAGAAAATGTCTATGACACCCATGGAAGAATCTAGTCACATAGAAAATACATTTTTATATATCATAATTGATCAGCAGTCGTCGAAAACTGGGCTTAATGCATGTGGCAAACCGATAAGTATCGTCCTAGATTAGCCTGGGCAATGTGCTTACCGCTTGTATGGAAGTCTCTTCTAAATGATAACCAAGAATAAGCAGAATGAGCTTCAGTAATCTCAGAAGATACTTTCTATTTATATGAGACGCGTTCTGATAAAACTGGGCTTAATGCATGTGCGTAAAGTGTTTTTCCAGATTAGCCTGTGCAGTCCGCACAGGCTAATCAGGGATGACACTTTCCGCTTTTATGATATTTTTTCGGACTGCACAGGCTAATCTGGGACAACATTTTATGCACATGCATTATGCCCAGTTTTCTCAGAACACGGCACATATTATACAGTGTCTTAAATCAGTTTTTTTTCCATTTATCAGACAAAGATTAATTCACTCTTATTTTATCAATAAAACCAACAATCTTACTTTCGCTTCATCTTTTTATTACTCTTGATTGTCAATTTGACACTATAATGAAGACACACACTTATGATTATGCACTTAGTTGTGCACTGTTAAACACCAGCTGTAACCTGCTTTGAAAATTCAATTAGCTAAAAAATTCACAGTTTTTTATGAACTGAATGGTTACAAGGGAGGTAATTATGGGTTAACACTGTTTTCTATGACAATAAATTTAAGATCCCCAATATCTGGGATTATACACCCTCTGAAATCAATCACAGTTACACCATTTTCAACAATAAATCACAGACAAAAGAAGTCTTCCTTAACATGCCTATTAAATTCAAGTCAGCGCATAATCCCAGTGTACTATATCGCAATAAATGTGAAAATCAACACAATTTTGCAATTTTATCGTCAACGTTTTAGCATTTTTATAGAAACCATTGAACTCAAACAGATCAAATTGCTAGTTTTTGTGACTAGATCTCAAGTAGTTTATCCTGCCATCGGTTGAAGGAAGAAACACATTTGAATTTTAATAGGCTGAATGTGTTTTTGTAAATAATGAATATCTATAGCAACCAATGATACCATCATTTATCTGCCTCTGTATCAATTACAGGGCAGGTAGATTTTTATGGTAGCAAAACCTATCGGATACCTTCTATACAAATATCATCTATACATATCTCTATCATTCAAACAGCATCTTTGTAAAGAAAAATAGATTTGTTCAGCACGTGATATATTGCTGTATACAAATATTGGCTTATAAGAGTGGCTTGTAAATATGGTTATGAATTGCCCTAAAAGAAGTTTCCTATCAAAGAACATATAACATGCATTGTTCTCTAGAAAAAACACTGTTTATTCCACAAGCAGCTTCACCGATAAATCTACAACATTTTTAAAACACACTAAATTAGCCAATTTTAGACTTGTCTCATACAAGTGTTAATTTAAATCCCAAAGATCTCACAGGGCACATACCACTAATTGTCATTCAGTGTCATCTATGGAAATTCAAACGCCTAACCATCAAACTGTTTAGTACAGTGTAACCTTCATTCAGAAAATTGCAATTGTGGGAAGTTTGGCAGGTGACCTTTGATTGTGAAGGTCAACTGAAAATAATTACACAAAAACTTACGGCAAAAGATTCCGCTTACCATAAGAGCAACTCATTTACAAATAAAGACAGCTACCATAAATGTTTCAGCTATCACTTACCAGGCGTCTTCTTTTAAACCATAATAGTGACATGTTATTTATTGTTCCCAGCTTCATTTCAATTTATTGCAGCTTTTTATTATAATTTCCTTTCAATTTAAAAGCTGCCATCTTCCATAGATTGTTTGCTGTAACAGTACATTTAACTGTTACTCTTTATGACTCTTATAAAGGGGTCTAGGTAAGGTCAAAGGTAAGTCACAAGTTTGTTACAAACCCAGGTGGTATTCTATAGCCTTAGTAGCTATTTATGTCCCCTTCTCATAAGGATATTTGTTAGCACTTGAATCTAATCAATTTACTGACAAGTAATTTCCCTTAGAATAGTATTTTGCTACATAAAAGTTTTAATTTGGCACGCACAAGAAACATAATTATACAGACACAAAAATAATTATTATTATATTTAACTATTATTCTTTTAATACCATCTATGTCAAATTGAGACTAGAGTTTGTTACACTGTGACAGTATTTTGAACCCACTATAACCCAACCCAATCACCCCAAATTATACTTTGTAGCAAGTTGTAACAGAAGTTCTAATTTTGAAAGGGAAAAGACCTTCAGACCTTTATCCTTTATCTTAACATTCCCAATCAAGTAAATGGCTACAAATCGACCCAATTGGGCTGAAAAGTATTTTATTGGCTACAATTTTGTCTTCATAAAATTTCAATAGCGAAAATTAAATGAAGATGCTACAGCAAGGCCAATATGGCTGAAAAAAGCCTGAGCCTGGCAAATCTTGTTGCCGCTAATATCCTCATAACTTAATTGTGATGAGGCCAGGTACAGTGGCTGTTGACATCCTATTGATGCTGCAAGTGGAGACAAGGTCAACTTGTCTTGCCGTGCTTTCCTGTCGGGAATTTGGTGTGCCAAAAGAACATTTGCAAATGATGATAAACAAGGAATGTGTTTGTCAGAAATACAATGCCCCCTACTGCGCCGCTTTGGAATTAAAATTTTAAGATATCATTTGGCAGGTTTAGAATTTATCTCCCTTTTAAAGCTTATTACTTCCCTTGATTTATATTTTTTTTACTTTTGACCTTGAAAGATGACCTTGACCTTGACTTTTCACCACTCAAAATGTGCAGCTTCATGAATTACACATGCATGCCAAATATCAAGTTGCTATCTTCAATATTGCAAAAGTTATGGCCAATGTTAAAGTTTTCGGACAGACGCACAGACTGACGGACTGACAGACGGACTGACGGACAGTTCAACTGCTTTATGCCACCCTAAGGGGGCATATAAATTTAACATTTGTTGCAAGCGTAAAATGTCCTTTCTTATAGGGAGACTGGAACTTCACTTCCTATCAAGACTCAAACTTGGTCAGGACATCCATAAATATTTGATAACACACAAAAGCACAAAAATGTAGTGGGGGAATATAATACTATAGTCAATCTTATTTGTCCGTATTAATACCCCTAACTATATTGTTGATGAGGTTAAATGTAAAATATAAAACACATTATTATAAACACATTTTCTATGTAAGGTCTCACAAATAACACGAGGGAAATATTTCATAATATGAATAAATGTATGAGTGATACAATCAGATAAAAGCTGACGACACCGAATCTGCACAAAATATATCTCTATTTAAAAAAAAACTGCATTAACAACATGTTATCTTGATTAAACCCAACAAAAATATGAAAATTATAAGCCGATTCTTATGGTTTCTGATTCAAATCAATCCAAACATCAATATGTATTGGTAATATAAAATAAATGGAAGCAAATTTATTAAGCTTGAATGCACACAACTATCTTTTCAGTATTTAATACATTTTCCATCACTTGGGGGTCAAATTCCACATGTAACCTCGAAATATGATCGATATTCAGATATGCATGGAAACCTTTTCAACCACTCCATTATTGAGTTTGAAATCAAAACTCCTTGAACAAAATATTTGTCAGACAAGCCTATTTGTAATCAGTTTTCAAAGGACATAGCCCACTCTGTAAGCGAACTGTGATATGAAGATTATTTTGGCTTTGAAGAAAATTTCAGATTTTAAAATATCTGTCAAATGGTTGTATAAATAATAATGAAATGGCAACAAAAGTGACATACTGGCAAAAAAGGTTTGATTGCCATCATCATAAACATCAATATCAATATCAATCATCATCATCATCATCATCATCATCATCATCATCATCATCATCATCATCATCATCATCATTAAATTATACCAACAATTAACTTTACAACTTGATATACATCAATTTAATAAACAACAAGAACAAATTCATTTGATAAATCAGCTGCACCATATTAGATATAACTTACACCATAATCACTACCAACACCATTCCAGTTTGTATAATCATTTAAAAAATAAATGAACTGTTAAATAAATCACAATATGGCTGATTGTTAGCAGACAGCAGATGTGATTGTTATTGAATCAAACTTCATCCAAAGCAAGTTTTCTTGAAAATCACTTGATTTTACACTTGAATACAAGTGGAAATTAAGTAAAAGTGAAATAATATAGGTGTCAATATGTAAATAATGATATTGATTTAAGAATATATTTTGTCTATTCCCTTAATCAGTCATATGTAAACTCAACAAATAAAAAACATGAAAACAAAAATGTGTACAATAAATAGCTATAAACCAAAGATTTAAAATCCACCCACCTGATCAAATCATTAAAAACCTCTCCTAGGCAACTGTCCATCTAACAAGCATATGTAAACCTTAGAACTCTTGTTATCTTAAATCTTGCCCAAATCTTTACAATACCCGAGATCATTAAAAATTGCCGAATCAATCCATTCACCAATAACCATGACGATCATTTAAACCCACTCTGCTGGGTGTACAGTTTGACAAAATAAGAAAATCGATCAAACATGAAAATTTATCGCCTATCACCATCAAAGCTCCCAACAGGTCTGACAATACTGCTGGGTTAATCTCATAGCATCCTTTTCATTTGAGTGGAGTGCACTGTTGAATGGGTTTTCAAAAATATAAATCTTATATGACAATACACGATTTGGTAGATATAATTTGATCACCCTAGGTTTGAACTGAATTAATTTTCACCTGACTGGGAGCCTGTGCGATATCAGATCATGGATCAGTATTGTACATTGCTATAATCATAACACGGAGGCCGATCTATCGGGTATGATACAGCAATCAAAATGTTGAATATCTATAACTTCATTATGGGTGAGCATGATCACAGAACATATACTTTCACCAATATGTATGGTATATGTAACTCAGTATCAGACCCTGACCCAAATGTGGAAATCACTTCCAGCTGTGTTTTTCACTGAGTAAAATTTAATCAAAACAGAGTGACATTATATAACATTCTATCAGAACTATGTAAGAAAACCATATTAAGTATTCAGTATTCAATCAAAACAATGCATCAATCCTACAGTATTGAGTTAAGGCATAACACATAGCAAAAATGCAAATTTCCACACAAAAAAAGACAGGAAGCTGATCCTGAGCATTCTCAGAGTAATGAAAATTGACAGGCCTTCATGTGGAGTCCACAGGAGATCTTGACCTCAAATGGCCCACAAATTGAGCCTCTCTAAATCCATCAACCTGCATGGGATCAGGAATTGATAGCTGGGCAGCTTAGGAATGCCCATCAGATACCTATAAAATCCTTTTAAATGCCTGTACTAAAATCAAATGGATTTTATGTAAACTCTTTAGACTTGAAGAGAAAAGGATAACATCTATTATGTTAGAGCAAAGAAGAAACAATGACTATACTTAAAGTATGAAAACAAACGATACCACATGCAATATTTCACAGCTTACAGAATTTTAAGAATTAACAAGAGCACCGCATTACGGGTGCCACCCTTGGCTGCGGGTGCATTTTTGAAGAAATAAAAGCTTGTCAGAATTTTTTAAATTCTTTTAGAGGTCACAGTGACCTTGACCTTTGACCTAGTGACCCAAATATGGGTGTGGCGTGTAGAACTCATCAAGGTACAGCTACATATGAAGTTTCAGAGTTGTAGGTAGAAGCACTTTGATTTTAGAGCCAATGTTCAAAACCTTAACAAAATGTTGAGGTTTAAGCACAACGCAGACGGCGGACACGATGACGGACACGACACGACGAGCTGGCTATTACAATACCTCGGGTTTTCTCTGAAAACAGCCGAGCTAATAAAGGAAACATTGAAATGATTTCAGTAAAAACACAATATTTACCCAAAAGTATTATTTCTAAAAATATAATTTTTTAATGACCTTGACATGAAAGCAAGCAAGAAACGATGTATGTTAACTATTGTGATTAAAGAAACACAAACACACAATAATCTACATAAGTTTAAAAGTTACTCATATCAGGAATAATTGAATCTAAATCCACGTAAAAATGCCTGAACGCCAAGAAATATGATTTGAAAAATGTACCCTCAGGTTTCTCCAAAAGGTACTCATTTATTTTTTTA
Organism: Dreissena polymorpha; assembly: GCF_020536995.1. Taxonomy (NCBI): domain Eukaryota; kingdom Metazoa; phylum Mollusca; class Bivalvia; order Myida; family Dreissenidae; genus Dreissena; species Dreissena polymorpha. Next base: position 81,393,493 of record NC_068355.1, on the reverse strand, counting down.
AGACCATCTACCCCTACCAAACACTGATGGTTGTCCTGAGTTGACCTCAGAAATGTCTATGCGACTGATCTATGAGCCTCTTAGCTGGTATCCCAGTTGTGCCTAGCCAGTGTGGCTTATCAGAGCTGTATTGACAGCATACATGATTTGCTATGATTTGCAACATAGCAACATCATATTCAATCAGAATCTATCTGCAGTTGAATTGTTGGAGCATTATTCATGCAAAGAAAATGTACATGTTGGGTTTCTTGAAAAATCATTTTTATAAGCTATTAATCCTGGTTTTTATAGTGCACAATTTGTACACTTTTTTATGATGCAAAATTGATGTTTCAGAAAAGATTATGCCCACTGACACAAAAGTCTTTTTGTTTCCATGTCTTTAAAATTCAAATACTTCTTGAATATCATAAGCAAAGACATGAATATGATCATTGTACCCCAGTTGAATCATGACTCCGCTGAAACTTGTGCACCAACATTTATATTGTAATAAAATAATTTACAAATCATAAATAATCATCTCCATATTTATTTTCAAATTGATCTTAATTTCAGATTTCGTTTGTAGGCATGATCCCTTCCACACATACTATAATATTCAGTAGAGATTTACACAACTTTACAATACAGGCACTGAGAGGAAATATCTCCAGCTATCTTGCAGCCTGGGTCAATAACCATGAAAATGATACATGATAGAAATAATTTCTCAAAGAAAAAACAATCTGTATTAGTTAGAGAGCAGGCCAGTTTTTGTTCAGAGTTGATCTCTTAACCACAGATAGTCAAGATATTAAATATCTGAAGATATGGCAGTAAGATAGTGTGAACAATGGAATCTTTATGGGGAATTAAGGATCTATTTTATTATTTCCAAGAAGAAAGCAGACATGATGGTTATTGCCAATTAGCAGGATATCTGTTTGATATGAAATATCTATCAGTAACTGGTCTGAATCTTAAATGCCAGGAAAAATCAGGAATCAAATGGTCAAAAACCTGTTGAATGTTGTACAAGTTTCTATAATATTAATCTTTCATTACTATTACAAATAATATATATATATATATATATATATATATATATATATATATATATATATATATATATTAGGGATGGCATCGAATACCAATATCGGTATTCGAATGTTCGCAAATTTATTCAATCGAATATTCGAATATTCGCATAAAACTGCTGGATTGATTTTTCCTCGTTATGTGTTAATTTCCATTGGTTTGTAAGTTATATCCGTTTGCTAAATACGAGGCTGTTTATTAACGTTGCTATCGAATAATTGTATCACGGTCGACTAATACTATGACCGATACTGTGATCGGGCACAAATAGAATGAAAAACATCGTGTCATAGAATTTTATTTTTTAATGATTCCATAGATTTGTAGCAGACCGCGCATATGTAAAACTAAGTTTACACACATTACACGTTGCGGTCTTCTTATCCACAGACCGTGTAAAGTATTCCATACTGCAGAAAGGGCTGGTGGCATTTTCAGATTTGAATTATGATTCCTTGATGATTGTTTAATTTATATCATCTGTTACTTTTGAGTAATTCACATATTTAAATGTCTGTTCAAACTGTGATCACAAAAACTAAATTATTATTCGCCAGTAAATTGAAGCCCTTAATTGGTACCTAATTGACAAACAACAGTTCGGGCCCTTTCTCATAGTAAGTATATTGCATTGCGCTATTTGAGTAATTCACACATTTTAATGGCTGTACATACTGTGATCACAAAACTTAATTATTATTCGCCAGTCAATTGAAACCGTAAATTGGCACCCCATTGGCGAAAACAGTCGGGGCCTTTTTTAGAGCGTGTATATTGCATTGCGCAATCAACACTGATACGGGCCGCGTTATCAGTTTGACACGAAGAACGTCACGTCAAACATGTTACTACCAGGTGATTTCGGTTGCTTTTTAGTAAGCGGTTCGCAGGTCATTAAAAATTGGTGAAATTACGTTTGGAAAAAAATGCGAATATGCGAATATCATTTTTATTATTCGAATGCTGACCATTCAATCGAATATTCGAATAATTTTGCCATCCCTAATATATATATATATATATATAACCATTTTTTCACAAATTAACACGTTCAGTGCATGCTTAAGCTCTATGTCTCTTACAACTGTCTTTTACCATTAAAACACTATTTTGCTGATATTTAAAATATTCACTGACCTTTCCATATAACACAAGTTTACTTCCCACTACCACTGCTGCTACACAACATTAAAAACCTCCAACCAGTGGGCATAAGGTGTTCAGCCACTTGCTTCACCACTTGCAGTCAATACAGTATTCAAACCACTGACACTAAGTTCTCAGCCGCCCACCTTACCTATGCACTGACTCATATAGCCACACTCACTCTGATATAGATACATCCCAAAATAAAAATTCAATACATATACCAGACACCAACAAATGATTATCTTTTACCAGTGTTATCTACTAAAGTATGCCAATTAGATGACTTAATTACATACTTTCTTGCAAGATTAATTCCGCCCTCTGATTTTCACAACCTTTTCTGACCCTGCCCAATCAATAACTGATACAAAATAGATAATGTCAGGATTTCATATTGTTTTTCAATTTCTGGAGTCAAATAAGCCATTTAATCAAGTGCCATACCAAGGATTGATTGCCGAAGTTATTCAACAAAGTGGAGGTTTTCTTTCTTTAATTTCTCAGTTATGATGTGGGTCTTTAAAACAAGATTTTGAAACCAGTCTAACTGTGATATTTTTAAAAAGCACTTTTGAAGAACACATGCAATTATTTATGTTTGTATTTAAAAAGAAACATAAATTTGTAGATTTATTTTTCATAATGACTCCAAGTAACGAAATAATAATTAATACAGGCAATCAGAAATAAATATATATATTTACCCCTGCTTCGACTATATGGCATCAAATTTATCTTTTACCCCTGCTTCGACCAAATACTATCACCTCTATCTATTAACACTTTCTTCAACTATAATATTTTATACCTCTCTTTCATCATATAACCTTGCTTCCACTTTATGCCATAAATTCTATCATTATCTCCCCTTTCCACTTTACGCTCTCACTTCTATCATTTAACACGGCTTCAGCTATCTTAATTCAATTCTATTATTTAAAAATGCTTCCAAGTATACCTTCTATTACTTCTATCATATACCCCTGCTTACAAATAAGCCCTCAATAATATCATTTATCCCTACTTTCAAATATGCCCCCATTGGTCAAAATATCCCCTCTTTCAATATATACCATCCCTGATATCATTTACCCCCTCTTCTATGGTACACCCTAACTTTCACACAGCATATCACACACCAGCCTATTACAGCATGGCATGACCTTCCAATCAATCAATCACCAACAAAAATGGTACCTTCTGTTTGGCACTTGGCAGTAGTATCAAACAACAAATTATGTCTTAACTTTGAACAAGTTTGTTCATCTTTGAAAGCCCTCTTCAATGACATAATGTGATTTGCATTAAACTGATATCTTTGGGAACTGTTGGCAAGATAAAGGCCTGTTTTATCGACAGAAAATGATCTTATGACCCAATTTAATCAATCGTAATGATCCCAATAAAGGGGTTTGGTTCATCCAAATTGATAAGACATTGGCAACGATAAGACTATCACTTTCAACTACAATTTCTTTTGCACTGCACTGTCTAGCAGTGTATGTTTTGTTTTAAAGATTCTCTCATGTTACAGGATGTGATAGCCTAGCTGCATTCTCCATACATGAACTAAACAATCCATTTCCTACGCTTTTAAGCAACTTTTGTGGCACTCAACTTTTAGACCAATTGGTCACTATTGATAGGATAGAGACACATTCACATAATCAGTGATTTGCATATCGAAAAATGTCACTTATTGCAATGAGAAAATAGAATAATAAATGAAAAACAAGAGATGTGTTTGTCAAAAGCACAATGCCCCCTTAACTGCCCTGCTTTGAATTATAATTTTGTTTTATTATATCCCTTAAACAAGAGCTGTGTTTGTGAAACACAATGCCCCCTATTGCGCCGCTTTGAAGCCGCACAGCAGCTATTTTATATAAAAAAAGACCTTTGACCTTAAAGGATTACCTTGACCTTTCACCACTCAAAATGTGCAGCTCCATGAGATACACATGCATGCCAAATATCAATTTGCTATCTTCAATATTGCAAAAGTTATTGCAAAACTTTAACCAAGGTTAATGTTTTGGGACACACACATACAATGACAGACAGGCCAAAAAACATATACCCCCGATCATTCGTTCCGGGGGCATAAAAAATATTACTTCCCTTGTGAAAATGATCTGTACCTGCCAAATGATAAATAGAAATTATCTCCCTTTAAAGTTTGTTACTTTCCTTGGATTTGTTTTTTTTACCTTTAACCTTGAAGGATGACCTTGACCTTTCACCACTCAAAATGTGCAGCTCCATGAGATACACGTGCATGCCAAATATCAAGTTTCTATCTTCAATATTGCAAAAGTTATGGCCAATGTTACAGTTTTCGGACTGGCACACAGATTGACAGACTGACAGTTCAACTGCTATATGCCACCCTACCGGGGGCATAACAAACAGAATCTACTGACATAGATATGCTTTGAGCCCCTAAGCCCAAACAGAGACATTTGTGTTTTATGATTTCTATGTCCCTCACAGTGAAGTCATGACTGATAGACACAATTATAGATCTTATGACAAAAATAATTATACCCAGGGCAGCAGCAATACATAAGCGTACAAATAATTCATTTTTATGTGAAATGTAATGAACAGTACATACACCTGAAGCTTGCCAAAAAAGTCCTTTGCATGAAATCAAAGAATTATTTTTGTCGTGAAAAAATACACAAGAATCATGAAGATGCATAAGATGTTATAAAACATTAGTTGAAAGCCACAGACTCTGTTATTTACACCATGTCTTCTGTAAGACTCTTTATTACATCATGTATTTTCTGCAAGACTCTGTATTACACCATGTCTTTTTTCTGCAAGACTCTGTATTATACCATGTCTTTTCTGCAAGACTCTATATTACACCATGTCTTTTCTGCAAGACTCTGTATTACATCATGTCTTTTTTCTGCAAGACTCTGTATTATACCATGTCTTTTCTGCAAGACTCTGTATTACACCATGTCTTTTCTGCAAGACTCTGTATTACACCATGTCTTTTCTGCAAGACTCTGTATTACACCATGTCTTTTCTGCAAGACTCTTTATTACACCATGTCTTTTCTGCAAGATTCTGTATTATTCCATGTCTTTTCTACAAAACTCTGTATTACACTATGTTATTTATGAAAGGTTCTTTTTTTAATTAAGATTTAAATAAATATAATAAACCATTTTGAAAAAAAAAGAGTTTAATTTTCCACTATCGTTTATGACCATAAATGAGCAAAAGTAAATAATAAAAAAAAAATTGAATTGTAAAGACAGAGCTTAACGATTCTGGTTCCCGTTCCTGTGATTCACTGATTCAAGTCCATGTGCATCTTCACAAGGTCATTGTGAGTGAACTCATCTGGTCTTTTAGTCTTATGTGTATTTGTTATGTTTTTTCTGCATATTACATGCACAGAGCTTAACTATTCTGCCCCCAATCTTCAGTCGTACACATTTTTGCAGATTTTGCGTGCCAGACTAAAAACGAGAATTATACCAGGTTACACTTAACTGTTTTTTAAGATTGGCGCTTTTTTTGTTTTTAAAATGTCTTTGTCAAAAGCAGCTCAACACATAAATATAACCTTTTAAAATATTTTCTATTTTTACTTAACTGTTTGTAAAATTTGATTCAGTGATCCTTTTTCGACATAAGAAAACAGAGATTTTTTTTTTGATTAAATAACTATTTCTAAACAAAAATTTTGAATAATATTATAGCCTTTATTGCAATTACATTTTATATATTTACATATATAAACACATTATTAAGGTTTGCTTTACTTTCCTTTAAGGTCTTTATTATTTAAATGTTAATTTATCAAATCTATTTAAACTATTTTCATGAAAATCTGTTAGTCACAATGCAAAAGATACATTCACACAAAATATTAACATGTTATTTTTATTTCAAACAAAGCCCATTTCATTTCTGTGAAATTTGTTCACACTTATAAGGAAAACTACTTCAGATTCGCCAAGTGTACAAGAAACTGCCACAAAAATCAATCAAGTACTCTTCAAAAATATAGAAAATATTACCGCATCAGTAAGTGGCCCTAAAACTGAATATCCGTTCAGAGTCAATTTAAGTTGTAACATAAATGCCTCTCATACCAGCAGCAATGCGATCAATTGTTCGGTAAATTAGACTCTTGATTGGCTCTGCCCAGAGGTAAGTAGCCAATGGGAAATGATAACAAATGACATAAGTGTCGTCAATAACTGTGATCCAGCTCTTGTCAACCATGGTTTATAAATATTGTTCATCCTGGCAGTGTGCAAACAGATTATATGTATCTTACAAAGAAACTGTCATAGATAAGGCCATTTAAGCAGCCTTTGAGATGATCCTATTGACAAGAAAGCCTTGATTTAATTGTTTTCCAATTAAAGTAGGGACACTGTGCCCCATTTCAGAAACATCTTCAAATCATCTTAGAATACCAGACAATTGTCATGTGAACTTAATAAAACAAGAGGGCCTGAAAGGCCCAAAGTCGCTCACCTGAGATAAAAAGATATTATTGGGACAAATATTCTGACCAAGTTTCACAAAGATCGGAAAATAAATGTGGCCTCTAGAGTGTTAACAAGGTTTTACTATAGCCATATAAGGAAAATGCCCCGCCCCCTGGCAGCCATGTTTTTCAACCAACCGGCATCATTTTTGAACTCGTCCAAGATATTATCGGGATGGATCTTCTGACCAAGTTTCATGAAGATTGGACAATAAATGTGGCCTCTAGAGTGTTAACAAGGTTTTACTATAGCCATATAAAGCCATATAAGGAAAAATGCCCCGCCTCTGGTGGCCATGTTTTTCAAGCAACCAAAACCATTTTCAAACTCATCCAAGATATCATTGGGACAAATCTTCTGACCAAGTTTCATGATGATCAGAAATAAAAAGGGGGCTAGAGTGTTAACAAGGTTTTACTAAAGCCATATAAGGAAAATAGCCCCGCCCCCGTGGTGGCCATGTTTTTCAACCAACCGGCATCATTTTTGAACTTGTCCAAGGTATTATTGGTATGAATCTTCTGACCAAGTTTCATGAAGATCGGACTTTAAATGTGGCCTCTAGAGTGCTTACAAGATTTTACTATAGCCATATTTAGCCATATAAGGAAAAATGCCCCGCCCCTTGGCAGCCATGTGTTTCAAGCAAACGTAACTGTTTTCAAACTCATCCAAGATATCATAAAGACAAATCTTCTGACCATATTTCATCAAGATTGGACAATAAATGTGGCCTCTAGAGTGTTAAGGTTTTACTATAGTCATATAAGGAAAAATGCCCCGCCCCCTGACGGCCATGTTTTTCAACCAACCAGCATCATTTTCAAACTCGTCCAAGATATTATTGGGATGAATCTTCTAACCAAGTTTCATGAAGTTAGGACAATAAATGTGGCCTCTAGAGTGTTAACAAGATTTTACTATAGCCATATATATAGCCATATAAGGAAAAAAGCCCCGCCCCTTGGCAGCCATGTTTTTCAAGCAAAGAATACCATTTTTGAACTCATCCAAGATATCAGTGGCACAAATCTTCTGAGCAAGTTTCATGAAGATCGGAAAATAAATGTGGCCTCTAGAGTGTTAACAAGGTTTGACTATAGCCATATAAGGAAAAATGCCCCGCCCCCTGGCGGCCATGTTTTTCAACCAACCGGCATCATTTTCGAACTCTTCCAAGATATTATTGGGATGAATCTTCTGATTAAGTTTTATAAGTTTTATGAAGAACAGACAATAAATGTGGCCTCTAGAGTGTTAACAAGATTTTACTATAGCCATATATAGCCATATAAGGAAAAATGCCCCGCCCCTTGGCAGCCATGTTTTTCAAGCAAACGTAACCCTTTTCGAACTCATCCAAGATATCATTGAAACCAATCTGCTGACCAAATTTCATGAAGATTGGACAATAAATGTGGCCTCTAGAGAGTTAACAAGGCAAATGTTGACGCTGCACAACGGACAACGGATGACGGACAAAAAGCGATCACAAAAGCTCACCATGAGGACGTTGTGCTCAGGTGAGCTAATAAAATAATGGTTAAGTACTTAATGAAATCTACAAAACTATTTTTGAGTGCTCTTGTAAAAGTCTACTGGGACTTTTTTAAATTGTCTCCTAAAAAGATATATTTAGCCAGGAATAGATGAGACTTTTTTCTTGGTACAAACTGATCCTATTGCTAGGAATTAAAAGATTTTTTTTTAGGTATGAGCACATATTGCTAAAAAATTATTAGGACATTACTTTCTTTCTTTTTTTTTTGCTGTCTAGTCACGATCTGATTTTGCTTTAAAATAAATAAAATATATTAATGCGTACAAAAGAAAAATAAAATTCTGGAATAATTAACATTTATGGCTATTGACTTTTTCAAACAGGTAGTTCCAAGCCTTTTCTTCTTTCATTCTCATGACTTGGGAACATTACTCAAACTCTTAATATACAGTCGAAACCCGATGGCTCAAACTTGCTTGGCTCGAATTTCCGGTTGGCTCCAACTCTCATCAAAGTAATGATTTTTTATTCCTATGTATTCATATAAAATTTTGTCGCATGGCTGAAATTCGCGAGGCTCGAATTATCGGAAGGCTCTGTTTTCACAGTCCCTGTCACAATTTTCACACGTTATTATGTTCGGATGGCTCGAACTCGCTTCCGGTCGCATTAACTGTTAATCGATTAGGACCGCTTGACTATAGGCACGCAATAATTGATGTAACATTACTGTTGCATGTCATAGACTCAATCATTATTTGATTTGAGTAAAAGATGACATTACTTAAAATATTGGTACATAAAAGTATAAAGTATATATTTGGTTCTTATTAATTCAAAAGCAGAAAGTAGTACGGAGTTTAAGCAATATGTGTACTCTTCAACTGGAGGTGAAAATGTTCGTAAACAAAAGTTCATTAGTAATCAGATGACTCGAATTCAGGATGGCTTGAACTTTTGTTGCCAGTCCCGACGAGTTCGAGCCATCGAGTTTCTACTGTATTTTTGTTAGTATTATTTAATATCAAAATGTACGCATAAATTTACAAGACCTTACTATTACAAAAATTACTTGAAAAAGCTTTCCACAAGTTTCAGTCTGGCTACCGGTAATGTCCAACATTTATTCCTTACATAATTACTATTTTATTGACATATATTTACTTGTGACAACATAATATTATGGCATTTAAGAAATAATTTAGACCTATTGCTGGGTCCTAACATACTGCTGGAAATTGTAAGACTTATTGCTGGGTACCAACAGATACTGCTGGAAATAATTAAGACCTTAGTTGCTGGGTACCAACAAATACTGTTGGTAATTTGTAAGACCTATGTCTCGACATTAACAGATATTGCTTGAAATAAGTAAGAACTATTGCGGGATACCAACAGATACTGATAGAAATTAGTAAGACCTAATGTTGGGTACAAACAAATATTGCTGGAAATTAAGAAGACTTATCGCTCGGGACCAAAAGATATCAATAATATTTGTTGGATTTGGTGGAATATCAGATTAAAATTCACAAGTGATCATAGATAAATATTTTCACGAAATCAATATTTTCACTAGTGGCTTCGCTTATTGTGAAAATATATTTTGATCTATGATCACAAGTGAATTAAAATCAATGTTCCACCAAATCCAACAAATTTTCTTCTTATTTTATGCTTACACATGATTATTTTTGTATTTTTGCCATTCTGGACAATATGTTTCCCCGCTGGATGCCCCGAAATATTATTTTATGTACTTTAAAAGGAAGTCATCTGAATGTTTTTTTAAACATCAATACAGAATAGTCACCCTTGGAAAAATTGCAATGGGGAATCCAAAGATATCTAAAAATAGTTCTGGTAAAAAATCAGAATTATCAATAATTTTCACTGTTATTATTCATTGTTTGAAACAGTGAAATTTCAGTTTTTATTCTCTGATATTTCTCAATAAACCATCAGAAAGCATAAATAAATTGCCATAAATTAGTAAGATCTATTACTTGGTACCAACGGAAATTCTGGCAGTTAGTAAGACTTATAATAGGTGGAGTTGCTTGCATGCAACATTTGCCTGAGTCTTTGTTACCATTATAAAAAGATTAGGACAATGCTTACTAATTCTGATTATAACTTACACTTATGACCTTTAAAGGGGTCTTTTCACATTTTGGTAATTTGACAAAATAAAAAATAAAATGTTTCAGATTCGCAAATTTTCGTTGTAGTTATGTAGTTTGTGAGGAAACAGTTATACTGAACATTTACCATGCTCTAAAATATCTATTATGTGCATCTTTTGAAGATTTAAAAACCTGAAAATTATAAAGCGTTGCAACGTGAAACAATTGAATAATTTGGAGAGTTCTGTTGTTGTCGTTATATTTTGTGACACTGCGAGGATTGTGTATATAAAGTATAAAATACATTACTCAATGTATGAGCTCGGATGGCCCAGTGGTCTAAGCGGTAAACTTTTACTCCAGAGGTCAGTGGTTTAGGCCTTGTTGAGGGTTACTTTTTTTTCTTTCTTTAACTATATTCTTGTTTTTTTTTTAATGGAAGTTTTTAGATCCAATTTTTACATTTATCAATATAAAGCATTTAATGGCAAACTTCAATACATGCCAAAATCTGTGAAAAGGCCACTCTAACTTACTAAATCATGATTTATTAAGAAATCAGTCTTTTAAACAAGATATTAAGTTAGGAATCTATAATGTCATATTTTGGGATTTAACACTAAAATGAAATTTTAGGCAAAATGTTTGGTACTGACTGAATTAAAATTAAGCATACATTTGCTTCAATATCCATAAAATCCATGTAAAAAATTGGTCATGAATAACATGTATATAAATATCTCAGATAAATTTAAAAAGTGCACTCAATATAATAAATCACTTGTGAAGAATCTTTGACTACAAGTTGTTTGATAAGATCTAGAACTTACACAGTTGATCTTTTAAACTTGAAATGATTTTTACAATTTCAATCAGAAAAGTTCAAGCGAAAACAATTGCTTCACAGCAGGGTGTAGCTTCCTAAGGGATTGATACAAGCTAAACATGTTAAAAGTGAACTTATTTAAACAAATCCACTACCAAAGGCTTTGATCCGCTGTTACTTAGTGACAATCAGCAATCGAAAAATGCGAAGATGTCTTTAAATCAACTATAGATAACGCCGCAATAAATCATCAGCGCAATACCTTTCACATTTTTCGGCATCCATGGATGCTAATTAACTGCAGCCTCTGACGATGATTGGGACAAATTACTTTATTTGGGTGGGTGAGATCTTACGAAAGATGCTGTGTTTTCTAAATACATATGATACACGCAAGTTCTTTTTTTTTGGTGCTATTGACGAAACTGGAATCTGGGACATTTTGAGTACCATGTTTATGTTTGTGAAATCAAATATACTGTCTCAATGGTTTGATACAAAACAAACATATTCTTTGAATCATATTACATCTTAACTAAAATTTGGTTTCAATTATTTTTCTTTTAAGAATGTGCACAAATTGAAAGGTAACATAACCACTCTGTAATATTACTTAAATATTAATAAATGTATCAGGAAAAGAAATAATGATAACATTTTTTTCAATAATAGTACATGAACTGATCATGCTATGCACCAAAACATGTTAAAACATTGATTGATTTAATCACAAAATACTGATAAAGTCATTATTGATATCAACACTGATAAACCCAGACAGAGAGGAATCCCAATTTTCAACAGGTTATGTCAAATATTCAATCAAAGTTATCAAATCCTGTCACCGAAGTTCAGTCCAAGGACTTGTGTATCTCTTAGTGTAATCTTTGATCAGAACAAAGTATGACAGAGTCCATCCGAAATCATGTATCAAGATCAATCTCCTGAAGGACTCAGATCATCACAACAGGCCTCACAAGCCTTTGTAAATCACTGATCAATTAGTGTAATCTGAATTCTTCTGAAGCCATAACTACTCGGCTCCAGAGACTAGATTAATTTCGAAATATAAACAAACACATGGATAAACTTGATTTTAAATTCAAACATTTTTATCGGAATTTTAGGAGATTATTCGAATTAACGTCAGCTCCAATCCACTTTCACTGTAAATAAAAAGAATGTAAAATTGATGACATCCGTGTCAACATAAGAATAAGTGATTTGCTAAGTACCGAAAGTATCGAGGAACACATATCACGGATTAACCTATGATCTGATCCACAAATTCATTGGCCAGATCTTTTGATTTTAGGAATCTCTAAATTGCGTCCTCCAAACAAACTGATAACAATAATTGATGGCTAATGAAAACTCAGGCGTACACTGCATCCCACCTCCCAACAAATCATGCTGGCATTTGCAGCCATCATTCGTGAATCAGCAGAAATGTGCCACTTGAAACACAAAGTAAAACAACAAAAACAAATGAAGATTTAAATGAATCAACTACTTAGACATGTACCAAACTTTTTAAACTTGCATAGAATTGCTTAGTCGAAATAAAATAGCTATGATAGCTTTCTTTTCCTAAGAAAACATTAAGCATATATTGCATAACATTGTACATGTAATTATCCTACCTGAAGAAGATACCAGCAATCACCCAACCAGACTGATCGACTGATCAATTATAGGTAGCTAAACTTTTATCAGCAACTTTTGTCAGGGCCATCAAGCCTGCATATTAACATCGGTGTTCAAGTGTGACTGATTTATCAGTCAGCCTCACATTTGATGGCTATTAATCGCAGGGATTCACGTGTATCAAGTGAATGGTTTTGCTACATTTTGAGGGAAAAGCGTGAAACTACTGTATCTACAATGGCAAATGCTAATTGGATACAACTGTATCTCACTCTATTCAGTAAAGAACACCACAATGATAACCATGTAAATCCAATTTCACAGCTGATCAATGAGACAAGATGGTTTGGGTCAGATATTTTAAGAAGTGCAACAAATGTGCTTAATATGTTCACTTTCTCACAAAAAATCCAATCTCAACTAATTGCGCCTAGCAATATATGCAAAGCTGAAATAAAAAATTTCCCAGCACAAAAAAGTTTTCAGACATTAAAGCTTGAAATTTTGATTTATACAAAAATAATAGGCAGGCTAATTGATAAGTGGGGAAGGACTTCAAAACGTGCAATGGATCATTTAGCGGCTGTCCATTTCAAATAATGTTTGAGATAGGGCTGATATTGATGGGATGTCAGGCAGATAACAGATCCACTGACAGACAATATGGGATCAAACCATGGTTGGATGAGCTTAGTATACAAAACATACATGCCCCACCCACTGCATTTATACAAGAACTGGTATTCACAACTAATATAAAATATTTCTCACATAAACTGGGTAAGTCTGTTATACATATTTCAGCAAGTTCATAAAAAAAACATTGTTGACGTAGTCTCAATCAATTTTCAAAAAGTGATTACGCAAATATATTTTCTTATATTAAACTTATCTATGAACACAAAAGAACAGTAAGTGTTAATTCACAAGCATTTTGTATACAGTGTTAAAAACTAGATCCCTTTTTTTTAACATATAATTATATAAATGATTTTAATGGGGTCTCCAATACGTTCTATGCCAATATGGATCAAAGCGCAAAAATCATTCTCAACCAAAATTGGTACAAGTTAATTTATCGCAAAACTACCCATGTTACAAACATTATTTAGTTATTAATAATGTTACTCATGAAGGATGTAATAATTTTGAAAAAAAATATCAACACTCTTCTTTAGGTAAGCAAGTTTCCCAATGGACCATAAACATATTGATTTAATCTTTCTGCTTTGCGCATTTTAAAGTAATATAAAGGAACCTAAATATACTGTAGATCAATTATATCATGTTGGGTGCTTTAATTTATAATGAATGATTTTTAAACGCTTTTTACAAACAGATGGAAAGACCAAACCAATAATTCTCTCCCTTTAATACCATGACAAATGTCATATATTTTGATTTTCATTACAATTGTAAGTCCCTTTAAAAAAATAGGTATCAGAGCTCCAGAAAAGATGCATATCTGCGTATTTACGCACTGAAAAAGTTACAAAACGCTTTAAAAATCGACCCTGAGTACGTAACAGTACGCAATACAAAACCTGGTACATATTTTTAATCGATCAAAGTGCGTAACTGGTTTAACCAGTTGAGTGTTTAGTTTAAGTTAACCTTTGAATCAAAAGGAAGTCAATCAAAAGAACCGTGTAATCAAAATGGCCACCCATTGTGTTCTTGGCTCAAAAAAGGGACGTTTCAAGCGAACAGCGGCTTCTGCAGGAAGTAACTGTATATTTCAATATGTCAATAGAGCAAACATGCCAGACGTCCTGATCTCGGCGGGACAGTCCTGTTTTCGAGCTCTTTGTCCTGGCATCCCGATATGAGACGATTTGTCCCGACATTCGTTAAAAACAATGTAAGGTCTATAAGTTCCCTATAAAATTTGTTTTTCAAGCTCTTTCTGGCTAAAACTAACCATTGCTAATCCCTTTATTGCCCCCAATTAACAACCCACTTCTACTACTTCAGTGCACCAGTGTTGTTTTTGACACCTTATCAGCGATTAATCGGCAACTTATTGATTTAATCAGCATTCACACCACAGCGTTTTTATGATAGGGGTCACTAATTGCTATCGAAAGATGTATCGTACAGAAATTAACGCCACGTGCGTTTGTATTTCATGGCCCAATCAAGTCTATTATCCTGTGTATTATACAACCTAAGGTTATAAAACCTGTCAAAACACCGATTTTGAACATCAAACAAATTGAATGCTGACCAATACACATTTGTTTTTCACAAATTAACTTTTGTTTTGACTGATTTTCAGAAAATAGTTTGTACATATTGCATCAATCTAAATTTAGAGTTAATTTACGATTGGTTGAATAAGAACAGTGCTCGATGCGCTCACATCGTGTCAAACAAATTTACATATGTTCAAGGGGATATCCCTGTACCAATTGGATGTCAAATCGAGGCATACGGGGATACTCCACATTTCAGTTTATGGAGTGTGTTTACTTCCGGAAAATGGAGAATGTCTGTGTTCACGAAATTCTGAACACACATTTATCGTCAATATTGGGCAGAAAATTAGAGTTTTTGTAAGTAATATACTGACTTAAAGAAAAGGTGGAATGATTGATCGTTTTAAGGTGTCCCGCTTTTTGGTCAAATTACCCGACAATTTTTTATGGAAAGTCCCGATTTGGACCTGAAAAATTCTGGCATGCATGCAATAGAGATAAATCTTATGATGCTTCTAGACATATTAAAATAATTGTAGGCGATCTCATTGTCACAGCCATTGAAATGTCAGAAAAGAAAACCAAAAATCATGGTGGTGACAAAACTCGGACATCATGGAAAGAAAATTACTATTGTTTAATCATAAACAAAGAATGCCAAAAAATAACACTGACCTGTAAAATGTGCACTGACAAAATTCATTCTGTTTCATTTATTAATAACAAATAATAATATTTCTAGAATAAACACGCCATGTACTATGTCAGTTTTCAATCGAAATTGAATATACCCCCCAATATTCCTTAATACCCTATATGGCTGAACCTCCGCCCTGCCCCACCCCCCCCCCACCCTCAATTTTTTTTAATTTTTTTTTTACATATGATAATTCATAAATCTCTTATTACATTGTAATTAGTTTAATCCTCATTGTAGACATTATAATTATTTGAAGGGTTTAATAATAATGGGAATAATACAATTATTTATAACATATAAATTTACATGCAATAGGAAGCATTCCAGAAACACCCGTGCTCTCGAATGTGCCCAGTTCACAAAATACTGCGCGTCGAAAGTGCCCTTTTGACAAAATACTGCGCGTCGAAAGTGCCCTTTTGACAAAAAAGCCCCCCTGCCCTTTTCAAATCCTAGCTGGAGAACTGCTAGCTATATATTTCATATATTTCATATGTCAATGTAATATTAATGTTCTTCACCAATTAAATGATACTTATTTTTGTGCCACAAACTTCACTTGTTTATAGTTTTTAATACTTATTGAATGCATTTTTGATTAATCAATCTCAAAATTATCACCTGCAGAGGAAGTTAAAAAACATCATCAAAATTACATCAATTTATGCATTTTGCAAATTTAAAACATGAAGCTTTAACCCATTTATGCCTAGTGGACTCTTCCATCCTTCTAAATTGGATCAATTTATTTCCAAAATTAGGGATGTCTAGTATATTTATTTCTATATTTTAAATATTTCTTACAGAAATTCCTTTCAGCAGACAGCGCAGACCCTGTTGAGACGCCGCATGATGCAGCGTCTCATCTTGGTCTACGCTGTTTGCCAAGGCCTTTTTTCTAGACGCTAGGCATAAATGGGTTAATTACAAACCGGAGCAGTAATTTGTTATCCTTGTCATTAAATTGTACTATTTATCAAACCAAACATTTACATAATCATTCTATCATAAAATTTATATTTCAATAATTTTAACATTGTTCAATAATTGCACTGAACATGAATTATTTAGAAGTCTTCTGGTAGATTTATCTATCAATATATCAAAAACTAAAAAATTCTCCTTTCATTATAATCAATCCACCTATGTTTTAAAATGAATGAACCGATGTTTCCATAAATTGCAAATTGTGATGCTCGCAATAAGTTATTATTAGACGTTTATTATCATCTTCAGTCAATCTTTAATGCAATGACCAGAAATTTAAACAAATGGAAATCACATGATTTTCTGACTAAATTATATCACTACAATGGGGGGGGGGAGTCCTCTATCAATAAACTGCTTCATAACTGTCAAGTTACATTTGGGCAAGTTAATTTTTGATTGTTTATGCCAGTATGGACATTGTATACAATGTATTTCAGATTGATTAAAATAAATTGCAACATTCAGAATATGTTCTTTGCTTTAGAATGATTCAAACATGTTTAATCATAAATGATTCAAACAAATTAAATTATTCTGTATGATTTAAAAAACAACAGGGCCAAGATGGCCCTAGTTGGCTCACCTGAGAGGAGTCGGTTCATGACCTATATTTTGAGTTGACCCCCCTTACCAAACATCAAACTTTGCTTAAAAAAATAAATATTATGACCAAGATTCATAAAATCTGAAACAAATTTGTGACCTCTAGAGTGTTCACAAGGATTTTGTATAATACACTGTAACTCCAATATAACGCGGATGACGGGGTCCAAGCCACGCAACCGCGTTATAAACGGACAGCGTTATAAGTTTTGAGCTAATTTATTGCAGGGGGATATAAAAACAGGTAAAGTATAGCCTATAATATAGGTCCTGTGTATTGCCATGCTCTGTTGTCATCCGAAAATACTTGCATATAAACCGAATCGAACGATAACGTAATACATACCGCTTTTCTAATGTGCACATGCATCCGATAATCCAATATAATTACAACATCAATTACGAAAAAAATAATCTTTAACATTTATGACGAGAAATATGAGATTCATAAGCACATCCATATGCCGACGCCAATTTTCAGAAAAAGAGTACAGTGCATTATGGGACAGAGCTTTAATTGGGCGAGCGACTTTAAATTTAGATTGAATGCAATACGACACATGTACAAAGAAATGTTTTATTGCGTCATACGCGTCATGTAAAAATCGTGCTTTCCGTGGACTTTCTGATAAATGGCAAAAATTGAAGTGAATCTCTGTTAAGTATACTGCGTTAGCACGTAAATAAATCGTTAGGATTATTTAATTTATTATTCGTACACGTACAGAAACAACAGAAACATTAAACATAAACAAAGATCTTTTTATTTATCAAGCATGTATAGCATATAATAAACGATAACACTGTCAAAGTTTATACAATACACGATACATACAAAACATTAACAGGTAATTCATCTATTCGCTACGAAATGTGAAATATTCCGTCATCTTTCTCTGCTTGCACGAGTCTCTGACTGCGCAGTATACTAGTTGTGCGCAGTATATTTCACAGCCGCTCCTTTCATATGGACAAACTGCAATCAAATCAAAGTAAAAATGTTTTAATCGTTTTGAATAACTTTAATTTGATAATTATTCCACTTGCACTTACCTTATTGAAAATAGCGCACTGAGCCGCTCTGATAGAGAATACATGTAATAAACACTGACTCGCAAGTTTTCACACCTTTATTGACCTTTATTGACATTACACAAGAGATTAACACCAGTTAGCTTTCTCGTGTCGTTTAACTTCTAATCGATTAAAATCGATTAAAATCGGTTAAACGGACGGATAAAGCAAGCAGGCTGTGATCGCCGCCATCTTTGAATTTTCTGAAAATACATGAAGATGCATAACATTGGTTTGAATCAGAAATGGAAGGTTGGAGAAAAAACGGGATCCAAGGACCCCCCGCGTTATATTGGACACAGCGTTATAACGGACCGCACTATATTGGAGTTACAGTGTATAATGAAAATTCGGACAATCTAAGGGCAATAATTATGGCATTAGTTATGTGATTTTGCTCATTATCAAACTTGACTGAGATCTTTCAACAACTTTGATAAAGAATGCTTGAGAAATGTGAATGCTATATTGTTTACAAACCAAATGTGGACGGGCGGACGGCTGACAAAGACCAATCCTAAAACCTCACCTGAGCAATCAGGTGAGCTAAAAAGTGTGTTTCACCGATCTGAGCCATATTCCAACTTGTCAGAGAAATCAATAAAACCAATGTATTGACTAAGTTTCATGATGATTAGGCAAAAAATGTGACATCTTTAGTGTTCGATCACAAGGTTTCTCTCCAGTAACATACAGTACACTCCACGCGTTTTCCCCAATTTCCCTCCATATACTCCGCGGACAGTATCTCCAAGGGAGATTAAGAAAATTTCGCGATACGCGGCGTTTGCATGACTTGGGACTTCGCGTTGAACGATCGGCAAAATTGATAAGCCGACACAGCGGCCCTTGGCGTTGGCAATGCGGGGGAAACTCCGTGTTTTACAAGATAACGATCAATTTAACTTTATTTGACTTCCTGATTTTCAAATAAAATTACATTTATTACAAGTACATATATATATATATTTATTTATATATATATAATATACAATTAAAAAAAAATAACCAAGATAGATCGATCCCCACGTGGTTGTAGAAGTAGTTGTATAGAAAACTTGTTGATTTACGACAAACAAAACGTCGTCTTTAAACTGATACTTACCAATTAATATAATCACAGTTTGCAACATTGTTTTTATTTTGATAAGTTTTCATGTAAGCAGGTGTTTTTTCTATACTGAACATGTGAACAAATGACCAAGGACCCTAAAAGTCTTGCAAATCTGTGTGAATTGACAGTTTGACGTTATTAAAGAAAAGCTGCTTCCTGTCTGAAGACATAACATACTCAAGTAAACACGTTCAACGAATGCATGAGGAATAGTTTTAATTGTCGGAACAAAGTCAATGCTCTGCTCACTAAAGCATTTATTTTCTCTTTGTAGGTAGGTTATTCCTTTGATTGCTAAAAGGTGGTAACTATTGAGTTGATAGTTGCATTAAATATTCACAGTTGTATTCTAGATGCGTGGACATTCAAAATAATATTTTACCAGTAATTATGGACCAAATCGGCAGAGTGACATTCACACATGTTAATCCCTTTTGTAAAAACACCACAGACAGCAGTCTACACAATAGGTCAGTAGACAAGCTTTGCGTGTTTTCATATCGCAAAACACTTTATCCAGTTCCGTCCAGATGTTCTCTTTAATCAGTATACAGTACAATAACTGTTTCAATAATTACTCTACTTAAATACCGTAACGATAAAGATATTTGAATTGAAATTAATTTTGAGGAAATATACAATTATTCGCGATATAATTGTGTTTAATAATACCAAAGAAACTTTTAACAGAAATCAACAGAATTCAGTGTTCTCTGCACTACAAAGTTTGTTTCAAAAAATCAATACACTCACGCTTTCCACGCATAAACCTTGAACTTGTACATTGCAGCATAATTTTCGCGCGCTTTTGTCTGGAAATATACATGATGACTGTTTATTGGAAGCATTTGTAAACGTCGTGTTAACATTACAAATCGGAAGCGTGTTTCGGATTACAAACAATTATTCTCATTTGGAAATTAAACGGAACATTTATTCTGGTGTTATATGTGTTATGAATTAAATATTAATTTGTCAAAACGCTTTACGGGTCGTATATTCATTCATATTGTCGACGTACCTGTGAATAAAAACATATATGAATAGTTTATACAATTATCTTTATTTGTATAAGCACACTGCTAACCCGGTGTTATCAGCGGTCGCTGATAAGAACTGAAATTGTCTACATTTACCGACTAGGCTTAAGTATTAAATGCCGCGGGTATTAGCGAACTCGGCAGAACGCCACGTTTTACCTCGCTTTCAAACTCCACGTAAACACTCACTAGCAGGAAAAAAAACGCGGAGTGAGCGCGTTTTTTGGGGAAAACGTGTGGACTGTACTGTAAGGAAAACTGCCCCACCCCCCTGGCAGCCATGTTTTTTGACCAATCGAGACCATTTGCGAACTCATCTGAGATATATATAAAACCAATCTTTTCACCAAGTTTCATGATGATTGGGCAAAAAATGTGACTTCTAGAGTGTTCACAAGCTTTTTTACTATATAAATATAAGAAAACTGCTCCCCCCCCCCCCGGCAGCCATGTTATTCAACTGACCGGAACCATTTTTGAACTCAACTCTCATATCAAGGAAACAAATGTTCTGACCAAATTTCATGAAAATTGGGCCAACAATGTGACATCTAGAGTGTTCACATGTTGTCACTATATACATGTACCTATAGAGAAAAATGCCCCGCCCACTGGCGGCCATGTTTTTTCACCGATCTGGACCATTTTCGAACTCGTCCGAGATATCAATAAAACCAATGTTTTGACCAACTTTCATGATGATTGGGCAAAAATTGTGACTTCTAGAGTGTTTTCAAGGTTTCTCTAAAGCCAAATAAGGAAAACTGCCCCGCCCACTGGCGGCCATGTTTTTCAAAGGACCGGAACCACTTTTGAACTCAACCAACATATCATTAAGACAAACATTTTGACAAAGTTACATGAAGATTGGGCATGAAATGTGACTTCTACAGTGTTTACAAGTTGTTTTCTTTTTTTTGACCTAGTGACCTAGATTTTAACCCAGCAGTTTCCAACTCGACCGAGATTCCATTGGGACAAAGCTTCTGACCAAGTTTCATGAAGATCGGACAATAAATGTGGCCTCTAGAGTGTTTACGAACAAATGTGGACGGACGAACGACAGACAGACGACGGACAGACGGACAACGGACAAAGATTGGTCACAAAAGCTCACCAGAGCAATCAGGTGAGCTAAAAATGATATAATTCTAAAGGATTATATATTATGGTATAAATTGAATGCATTCAAAAAAGTAACATATTTCCAAATGTTCTAATTTACAAACAAACCTATTTGTTTTAGATACCCACATCTGCAACTGAATATCTTTTGTACCTGCTACAAAAAATTATTTTGTTACTTAGAAATCTATCATTTCTAGGCCTATCAAATAGGCATATGTATTAATTAAGCTGCAACTGATTTTATCATACATTTTGAGGCAAGAGAAATCAACAGTTGATTATTTCTAAGGGGCGTATTGCGATCTCTGTAACATTCAATTATAAACAGACCAACAGTGCTACAAACTGTGGAGGTGGCAGCAACAGAACAAAGACGATCACACCATTACTCCATGAATCATGCGCATGTGAGAAGTTTTGTCAAATGTGTACCAACCAAAGATCCTGTTTATATATATCAGATCTTTTTTATATTTGACTTGCAGTAACTTTTTGTTCGAGGGTTCTGATAAAGTCTCTATTCAACTCAGCAAAATGTTGTTCCAGTATTTTTTTTTCAAATTCTGATTAGGATTTATGTCCATTCATTACACACTAAATGAACTGATGATAAGAGAATTGGAATCAGTAAATTTTAACATAATAATAATGTTCCCAAATGAAATATTTATGCTTTACTTTGATAAAACATTTTATGCCATATTTGACATCAAACTAAAAACTTCCTCTTAATATGATAAACTCAATTATAATATTCTTACATTTTTCTAAGAGAGATTTGCATATTCCAGGAAATGAATAATTTTACAAGTTTAAAAATGATTTGTGTTTCTAGTGCTATCATTGCATCAGATCTAAAGTACACAAATCCCTAGAAAATCCACTGAAGTACAGTCATGCTAAAAACACATGAACAAATCATGGCATTGTCATATAAGCTATGCTTAATAAATCTTGTAGATGTAAATACTTGGATTCAGTACTGTAGCCTGGGGAATGCCATGTGAAGCGCGCTAACTAATCACAAATAACAATGTAACAAATCCACTTCTGATTGATTTGTATAGATAGAAAACATTTGGTACAATCTTGCTGCTCCAGAGAAATTGAGAATGTTGGCAAATATGACAAAAATGAACATTAATTTCTGGTTGTTTAGTTTATCAAGAACACATTTTCTGCACACAGATCTGTTATGTACAGGTACATATTGAATTGATTGGAGGTTTTTATATTCCAGTTGGAGCAAATGCTATGGTAAGACTTGTGTTTTTTTACCAACACAAGCATAAAGGTGATTTCAATGGTGTGTCAGTTACATAACTTCTAGTATGATCTTCAATCTATTGTCCCCTCCATCTTTATCAACTTCTAGAGTTCAACATAATACAACAACAACACTTGTTAACCCTTAACCACTTACATACGTATTGTTATGCATTTTTAGTCTCTCAGAAAGTTAAATATTATTAAAGGCCTTTTTGTTACTAGATCCAAGTTTTAAAGATTTTAGTTCCAACTGTTAGATACTGATGACCTCAAACAGCATAAAACCTGAACAGACTGCGAGTTACTTGCAGGCTGTTCAGGTTTTATGCTGTTTGCACATAGCCATTTTCACTTTGCTTCTAAGTGGGAACGGGTTAAACTGAACAGAGGGCCTTAGGCTCTAAGGCACCCACCTGAGATGCAAAGAAATTAAACTGCCTAGTAGTATTCAAACAAATGGTTGCATAAAAACATGGAAGCAAAAATGCACCCCAAACTGGAAGATATGTTTTTCAACAAATTACTATCATTTTATTTATCAACCCAGATATTATGACAACACACGTATTAATATTCTGAATTATGAGTAGAGAGGGGAAGGGGGGAGGGGGAGGGGGAGGGGGAGAGGGGAGAGAGAGAGAAGAGAGATGAGAGGAGAGGAGGGAGGGCAGGGATGATGAGTGAGGTGATTTGGAGGGTGTGGTCTTATTTCTTTGGGGTTTTCTTTCTTGCTTTCTTTCTTTCTTTCTTTCTTCTGTCTCCTTTCTCTCTCTCTCTCCGATCCTTCTCTAGCTCCCGCTCTCTCGCTCTATGATATCTCCTCTCTATCGCATCTCCCTCTCTACTCTCTCTAGTTTTTATCACAAATCAGGTTTGTTGTGTTATTGAATTTGTGTTAACGATCATCCAACATAATACAGTTTATGAATTAAAGACATGCATACACACTTACAAAATATTTAAAAATATGTTAATAAGTCCCTTCATACCACACTCTACTGGGGGTAATTAAAGATATGTAAACAAGTTGCTTTAAAACTTAACATTACTGGTTTTACACGAACAAATCTGTTAGCATTGTTGTTTTTAAACTACAATAAATGGCGTTTATTAAATATCTGTTAACAAATCGCATTAAACAACATACCATTTGGGTATATGACAGATAAAACATTTATATTTATATGAAATGTTTGAATTGTAAATTAATTGTAAAACTTAATTTTGTAAATCAAACTTTTATAATTAAGCACTTAATAAAATAGGATTGATCTTATAAACTAAAAACTCCTCAGAGGTCTTAAATCAAGCAAACATCACTTCATGGCAAATGATACATTTGTCACTGAGACGACAAAGTATATTTAAATTCTTTAAATACCTGGTGTACATTTCAATCAATACAAATTATCTAAGGAGACTTATTGTTAAACTAGCAACAATAGTCGAACCATCTCGCTACCCTATCCTTCCAATTCGCAAGTTATTATGTAGTCTTCAATTTCAATACACTAAATCAAATTGCTAATGCACATGAAATGGTTGCTATGGGAACCAAATATCTCCATTGTAATCAATAGATCAATATTTACAATACAGGCTTTATCCTTCAATATAGCCCAGAGGTATTTAGAAAATTGTCGGCAAAAAGGAAGCAAACTCTGTCAAAAAGCGAAATGTGATCTTAAATATTGACAATCAATAAATTCAAACAGCAGGAAATTTGTACGAAACTGTAAATAATCTTACCAGCTAACTTATTTTTACATCCTGCAAACCAGCTATAGCACAGATTACAAAAACAATCAACATTATTACTGTCATCACTTGTGAGATAATATTCATGATAGTCTCACATAAAAAGCTTCATGTTAAACACACTGATTTCAGTGCTCCAGCTACGATTTTAAAAGGGCAGGGGGAATATTATGTCAAAAGGGCACTTTCAAGCGCCCAGTATTTTGTCAAAAGGGCTCTTCGAGAGCACGGTCGTATCCGGAATGCTCCCTGTTTGATTTTCATTTGTATATTATTCATAATTGTTAAAACGATATTTCCATTATCATTAAACCATGAAAAAAATGTATATATTGAGAAATAGATTAATATCAATGTATTACCTATGGTTGTAAATTGTCGGAAATTTAAAATCCCGAATATTAGGCCGGGGGGTCTGGTGACGCTGATCCCCAACAAAGAAAAAGGGCAGTGACCCCACCCTCAAGCCTTCACTAATTGTACTATTTTATAGTCTTTCTAGTTGCAATTTGTGGTGAATACTATGCATAATATTATAAATCAGACCGTCCGTATCACCGCATGTGTATTTGTCATTCTAGGTTTGTTTATTAAGGACGTCAAATATAAATTAAATCGGCAAAAAATGCAGTATCTGAAAACGACAATCTGAAAAATGTATACATGTTTTGCACATGAAATAAATGTGCATATGGTTTGAATGCAGAAAAACGAAAACCATTTACCTAGCAAAAACTTTAATTTGGTTAACATACTGTTTTACAATATGCTACTGAACTGCTTTACTTTGTTTATCGATCACTTAGAATATTTCATGACAGTTGCCATGTGCAACGTTTCGTTGACCTGTAAGATTTTCGGAAAGTAGCAAAGATTTTTCGTCACTTACTGTTCATGTCCGTGCCATATGCTAGCCAATCAGAAATAAATAAATAAAAAAACCGTCAAAATTGGTACCGAGCCCTTATTTCCAGAAAGACGATGAAGAGTTAACAAATATAATCATTTCGTTCGCAATTGATCGCGCTTACAAACGAAGTCCCCCCCAGCCCAAAATATCTAATCAGATTTAAATTGATCTCAAAACCGACCCTGGTTGGATGAAATATGGATTTTCCGGAATAATCCGGATAATTGACACCTCTGGAGATTAATAAATTATATTATGTCAAAGGAAGAATTTTTTACTTTTTTTTAATAAAAAGGGCAGGGCGGACCTCAGAAGGGCAAGGCGGAACTACGGAAGGGCAGTGTAGGGCACCCTTCCATTTAGGCCTAGCTGGAGCACTAGATTTACTTTCAAAACCTTTTTTAATTCTATTTTCACCACTGAATTCAGATCATGGAGAAATCAGCCAGTTTGTTTTATGAATGCTTTGTGTAGGTCAGAACAAGATGTTTTTAAAGCAACAGTTATCACAGATTCATGTGATATACTAGTTCAAAATTTAGATTCAAACCGAATAGCAACATACGTAGGTGCCACTATTTAAAATTAAGCAATACCCTTGAAATTTGAGAGGGACACATTATTGTTTGACACTAGCAGGAATCAGCTGGACAGGGGCTGGAATATAACAGGACCATCTAATCCAAACAGTATATACGTATATATATATATATATATATATATATATATATATATAGGGAGAAAGGTGTGTGAACAACCAGATACAAAGACATACAAACAGACATACATATTCCCATTTGAGACTTCGGCGTGTGCGCCTAGCTACGGTGCAGAACGAGACATACATACTATGAAATCCCCATCCCCAAAAAAAGGATGGTTCATTCACAGTTATATATCTCGCACTTACTCCGCAACACATCTCGACGTGGGAACAATTTTTACATACACAGAATGGACAATGTTACACACATAGACACTTACTTACAAACATGAAACCATAGTTGTATTAGGGCAAGATCCGATAAGGATTCTAAACTACCCTCACACTATGTTAGAGACACCGCGGAAATCCGTTGGATCAAAAAGATACAGTGAAATCATGAATATATTTGTGTATTAACAGGGAGATAATTATATTTACCAACAACGTCATTTCCTATTTCTGGGATCTATTAATGGATACTCGTTCACAGTCAATAATTAATATATAGGGAGAAAGGTGTGTGAACAACCAGATACACAGACATACAAACAGACATACATATTCCCATTTGAGACTTCGGCGTGTGCGCCAAGCTACGGTGCAGAACGAGACATACATATTATGAAATCCCCATCCCCAAAAAAAGGATGGTTCATTCAGAGTTATATATCTCGCACTTACACTGCAACACATCTCGACGTGAGAACAATTTTTACATACACAGAATGGACAATGTTACATATATATATATATATATAACTCTTTTAATGTAGATTGGGGTTGAAATCAGACTACTTCGGAAAAATTATCAGCACACGTTAAATGTGATAAAGAATCAAAACAAGCCTTCTGAGGAATTGTTTGCAAATTAAACAAACAATCGATCATTTCAAATCTGGATTCATTCATGTAGCAAAGAGGAGATTCCCAGAAAATACTGAAGATTTAAGATATTAAATCAGAGGTAAATTCTGTTTTAAAATGATCCTTGGCGATCATAAACTGATTAATTTGGTATTCGTGCCATTACTAACACAAAAAGGGATAGAAATGAAAGTATAGACTTGATCATGCCTATGTGTGATACTTTGGTGTGCTGTGTTAAATTAATGATGCTAAATATTTATTGGCAAAAAAAAATGTGAACAATTTTGTCAACTTAATAAATAACCCAATTAGATCCGATACTTTTTCCAAAGATGCCGGTATAACCAATGAGGTAAAAAAAAATTCATACATAAAAGCAAAACACTATTCAATTCAGTTTAACAAATTTGCTATGAAAGCCAAAATGATTTCTTCTTTCCAAATCTTAATACTTTTATATACTTAAGACACAATGAAATGCTGGTAATATAAAGAATACTGCATATATAAGCTAACCCTGATTCAGGGTATCAAATTTGTCTAACTCAACATTAAAATGATCATGTCCTCATCCAGAGGAGAAATTTTGATAACAAAATGTCATCAATACATGTTCTTTGGTAAAGAGGTTTGCAAAATGACTGATCATCAGACACTGAAACCAAACACCTCAGTCCCTAACAAATCACAATAGGACATTTTTTACCATTAAACGTCATATGATCAAGGTATCCGCTACAGATGCATAATAACAATTGGATAATTAAACAGACTTGAATGATTTCCCACTTTTTCAGATGAGAACAATCTACAGGTGATTGTTGGTGTTATCGCAAAATAAGACACAAATGAAAGGGAGAAAACTTCAATATTTATCAAATTGAACATTGTTGTCCGATTTGAATTGGAATGGGGCAATTGTGTTACATCTTTTAAAAAAAAATCATCTAAAAAATAACATTCTTTTAACCTGATAATGTTATTAAAATAAAAACTGATTATCGTGATAAAATTTTAAGAGGAATGGGTCCACCTGAAACATACATACCCAGTGTGTGTTTTTTTCGTTCAAAATTTGGGCGGGTATTCTCAAAAACTGGGCGGGTATTCTGCCTCATTCCGAATGTAAAAAAGTATAAGACTATTTCCCAATTTTGGTAAAAATTCAGCATTTTTTACCAATCCAAAGGGACCCAGCCCCTTTCCAAAAATGGTAAAAAAACACATCCACTGATACCTATTTAACTGAGTTACCATTTCAGATTTTTTTCTAAGATTTGAACTGATCATCTTGATTTGAATACACCTTGCCCAGATGAACAATCAAAGAATCAACCTTGATATTTTCAAGACAAACATTCAGAGCAAGTTTCATAAAGATTGGTTGGAACATTTGGCTTCTATTGATGAATCAAAGCTAGATGCCGGAAACTGGACATAGGGTGACTACAATAAATCAGGCCAGCTAAAAGGGTTCTTTAAAAAATCCAGTTAATCATTTAGGGTGACCACAATAAATCAGCCCAGCTAAAACAGTTCTATAAAAAATCCAATTAATCATTTCTTGTTACTGCACAGGAATAGTTCTCAGAATTTCTTCTTTTGTTAAAAAGTTGTCGTTTACAGGGATTTCAACCATTAAATAGCAACATCAAACCAGTGTATTTTAAATCACATATTTGTAACAAACTCTATCAAAGTTATTATGAAAATCATTACAAAACACTTTAAATTTAAACAATTTTATTGATGATAATCCATTTATGAAACAAATTGTGTAACATGTTTATTACACAAGATTGTTATTTACCATTGTTTTTTACTATTTTGAATATATGTCAAAATTGTTGATAATTTAAATAGTGCCATACTTAGTATTAAGAGAACTGAATGCCCAGTTATCAGCCCACAATAAATGCATTCAATTGAATACTTTTTACTTGTTTTGATAGTATGAATCAATTAACCCATGCATTTTTAATACTTTAATGACTCCGTGCATGTTCTGACTTTTGCCTTACATTAAAGCAAGATTATACCATTTTGTCAAAAATAAATGAATTTATATAAAATGTGTAAAAAACTTATTATATATATATATATTTCAATATAAAATAAAAGAAGGGCTGTTTGTAAAACATGCATGCCCCCCATATGGGCTGTCAGTTGTAGTGGCAGCCATTGTGTGATTAAGTTGTTTGTCACTGTGACCTTGACCTTTGACCTAGTGACCTGAAAATCAATAGGGGTCATCTGCCAGTCATGATCAATGTACCTATGAAGTTTCATGATCCTAGGCGTAAGCATTCTTGATTTATCATCCGGAAACCATTTTACTCTTTCGAGTCACTGTGACCTTGACCTCTGACCTAGTGACCTGAAAATCAAAAGGGGTTATCTGCCAGTCATGATCAATGTCCCTATGAAGTTTCATGATCCTAGGCGTAAGCATTCTTGAGTTATCATCCGGAAACCATTTTACTGTTTCAAGTCACTGTGACCTTGACCTTTGACCTAGTGACCTGAAAATCAATAGCAGACCTGTTTACCCTACCGATTGCTTCTCAGTAGTATGGAGGGCATCTCTCAGTAGTTTTGGGCTGTTGTCAGTAGTTTTAAACTTTTCAATCATTTTGAGCATTAAAACACCATGACTGGGTCACATACATGTATCAGTTTAACGGTACATAAAGCATTAAATGAATTTACTTGCTAATAATTTAATGTGTTAAGTGATTTTTTTTTTTGCTTTGATTTGTTACAGCCTGTGCCATTTGATTTGGGAAAATTAGCGGGATAAACCATGAAATTGGAAAAAATAGCGTGATAAACCATAAAATTGGGATACATTAAGCATTATACATATGATTATAAGTAACAGAATTATTATTGTTTTTAAGTGCATGTTTGACAGCATTTTATATTATAAAGTGCTGCTTCAATGTCTTCTTACAATGAAGACAATATTTAGTTAATATCCATCCACATGCATATTAAACTTGCAATAATCTTTCGATTCTTAAATACACCATTTGATCATAAGCTCTTTAAGAGTAGCTGTTAATTTAATTCAGTATTTTTTAAATTAAATATCATAAGGGGAAAACATAAACAAATATTGACAAACACCCTTTAGTGTTCTTGTTGTGTTAATGATGTATTAAATGGAGTAAAAATAATATATTTTATTTGTTTACCTTTCAATATCTTGCACTTGACAACCTCAGTTCAATGCTATTTCATTTAACTGTACAGCGCAACAAACATAATAAAGCAGAATATGCATATGAATCTGAGTATACACAGATCCACTTTTTTTTTATCTCAAACGTAGTATGTTGCGTTAATTTACACACGCATTAAATTATTCCCTAATGACCATATGATATCCGTTGTTAATTTGAATGGAATTTATTATTTTCGCCGTTAATCGCAATTTCTCTTCTGCTTGCCGCCATCTTGGACGTGTGTAAAAACAGGCGTGCTCAATCTCGATACATCGACTATCGTCTGTATTCTCCGCAATAGAGAGAGGTGTGTATACTGGATAGCCACGTAAAATCGTATATATTCGGCTAAATTTGCGAACTAATACGCAAGTCAGTTGTCGTTCGGTGACGACTCGACAAGGTCGATCAGCACTCATTCCCCGGGAGGCTTGAATATCAACGTTGTTTACTACGCAAGCGCCAAAATGATTATGATTGATAAATTACCCATTAAGACCGAAAATAAGCGAAAGTACGATTAAAAACTGAAATTTGACCATTTTGATCGATGGATCCGTAGTTTTTCAGTACAAATCAGTAGTGCGTAGTTTAGCCAAATAATCCGTAGTAACTACGGCGAATCCGTAGAAGTAAACAGGTCTGCAATAGGGGTCATCTGCCAGTCATGATCAATGCACCTATGAAGTTTCATGATCCTAGGCGTAAGTATTGATGAGTTATCATCCGGAAACCATTTTACTATTTCGAGTCACTGTGACCTTGACCTTTGACCTAGTGACCTGAAAATCAATAGGGGTCATCTGTCAGTCATGATCAATGTACCCATGAAGTTTCATGAACCTAGGCGTAAGCATTCTTGAGTTATCATCCGGAAACCGTTTTACTGTTTCAAGTCACTGTGACCTTGACCTTTGACCTAGTGACCTGAAAATCAATAGAGGTCACCTGCCATTCATAATCAATGCACATGTGAAGTTTCGTTATCCTAGGCCTAGGCGTTCTTGAGTTATCATCCGGAAACCATCTGGTGGACGGACCGACCAACAGACCGACGGACTGACATGTGCAAAACAATATACCCCCTCTTCTTCGAAGGGGGGCATAAATAGTTGATAGTACATGTATATATAATTATTTCCAAACCAGTTTTCGCGCACCGATAAACAAAAAACTGGTTGGCTCAAAGAAATTTTGGGACAGCGCTAGCCCTGGTAGATAGACCCCACGACACCAGTACATAATATAATCTGCAAATGTGGTCCTAAACTGCATGCATCCAAAAACAAGTCACTGTGACCTTGACCTTTGACCTAGTGACCTCAAAATCAATAGAGGTCATCTGCCAGTCGTGATCAATGTACCTATGAAGTTTCATGATCCTAGGCGTAAGCGTTCTTGAGTTATCATCCGGAAACCATCTGGTGGACGGACGGAGACCCCACGACACCAGTACATAATATAATCTGCAAATGTGGTCCTAAACTGCATCCGAGAACGAGTCACTGTGACCTTGACCTTTGACCTAGTGACCTCAAAATCAATAGGGGTCATCTGCCAGTCATGATCAATGTACCTATGAAGTTTCATGATCCTAGGCGTAAGCGTTCTTGAGTTATCATCCGGAAACCATCTGGTGGATGGACAGACGGACTTACCTACCGACGGACCGACATGTGCAAAACAACATACCCCTTCTTCTTCGAAGGGGGGCATAATAATATACGTTCAGAAGAACATGTGTCGAAAAATGCCAAATAAGACAGATATTTAATTCTGAAATCGAAAACGGCTGAACAGTCGAATTCGCCAGCATGTATATCATGCATGTACGATGTGAATCTAAACTTAGTTTAACGGTTCATTTTAAATTCCTGCAACAATATATATTCATACGACACACGAACACTTACTCTGGTCCTAATAAAAAGACGAATGCTTCGGATATTGTAGGAAAATAGGTTCGTCACAATCAGCTTGGGGCGCTAATTTGTCTTTGCTGCATTTTATGAAATTCGTATTTAAAGTATAATTTTTCTTGCCTATTTTGTGTTATTGTACATGTAACATATTTTATCAATATATTACAATTTAACACATATAAAAAATCATATAATCTCGCATTAACATTGTGCATGGGAAAAGTAAGAAGTCTTTGTAACATCTGTTATAATTGTGCAGGCTAGCTTACTGTTCCATTGATGTTAACATTATTTGATAAGTTTGGTTATATGTGATTGTTTAACATGTGCAAACCAATGTTTTTATGTATAAATAAAGCTTATTAAGACTTATGAAGTTACTTATTGTTATTTATGTATTTACATACTTTTAAAAGTAATAATATAGTCAATGACATTGATGTTGTAAGGTTTCTCAGACGATTGTCATAATTAATAAGGTTGGAATAACTGACTATTTTCGCACCGCGAAAAAGTGGCGACAACTTTTTTTGGGCCAGTGAAACCCCTGCTAATTGTACGTAACAACCTTATTGAAAACATCAAAACAATGAGCGATTTAATTTTCATGATGTAGTAAGGGGTTTGCTCTTCAAATTTTCAACTAAATTATTATTTGTTTGCATTCATTTCACATTTTGCCGGTCGCCAGGACCGACATTTTTGTTAAACTTGCCGGACCAAATGGAAATCTGCCGGTCAGGACCGGCGGACCAGCAATTTCTCCAAGCCTGTAACATATAGTTTGTTCTAATAACACTTGTTTTATCTCTTCAATACTTGCAAATTCTTTTTTATAAATGTGTAGTAATTTCTGTTATAAATTAAATAAGATGCATTTAACAATGCAAAATATCACACAAACTGTGTACTCAAAATTGCAATTTTCAGCAAGTTAAGTTATAATAGTTGTATTGTCAGCTGTTTGAAATTCACATAAACTATGTGAAGTTGAACTTAATGGTATTCATATTAGAATAAGGAAGTTCAATAGATATTTAACATGTAAACACTTGATAAAGTTGTTAATAAAATTGGATACACTAGTCTGACTTGAAAATTTACTCTATGTATGCAAAGATTTTGTCATGTTGGTACATAACTAAACATGTCGAGCATGTTATGACAGATAAAAAAGGTCAATATAATTGGCAGATTTAACATGTCAAACTGTGTGAGCAGAATATTTTTGTTTAAACAGATTTAACGGAAATGCTAACTACATGCTGTGTTTTACCAATCAATTCAATCAAATGTCATATTTACTTACATATAACTGTTAGCAATACCAGTTATCATGGAACATGCAGTTTATTGTAAATACTTGAGATATCTGCGATCACTGAACATGTGACAATTTTCCCTTCGATCTATTGTTTGTTATCTCGGTCTTGGACAGGCAATATCTAAACTGATAGTAAACCATTTGAACGCAACAATGTGATACATGCCACCTGTTTTACCTTATATTGAAAAAAAAATTAACCCCTGCAAAGTTATAAAATATATTTGAATAATTTAACTAAGAGAAAGAAGAATTCCTATTAAAAAAACAATGAAATGAAATCCAATGAAAATTCTAGTTTTCTGACTGGCCTCGTTGCGACGGAAGTTATTAAATTACCATCAGGACAAATGTTTTATTAAAATATCAATAATGTACAAAACACATCGTCTTGAAGGTGTCTTTACCTGTAGTTCTTGTAAATCGAACTTTTGCCAAAATTCTAACATCGACTGCACACTGGCAGCCATATTGTTCTTCAATTAAATTGATCACATGACCGTAAAGCTTTAATCTAGATATGATTAATAGAGTACATAATAGATAAGTGTCTTAGAACGAAACTGATTAATACTTTAAAAATATATTTATAAAGAAAAACACGTTTTATTCTTAAAATATATACTAATGTACTTGTCACAAAACATTAAAATTTAGCATCGTTTTCATTAGAGATTGTTTTTCAAAATGGCCTCTGTTGACAAATGGCGCACATGTTTAAACGAGAAAAGTTTTTGCAAGTTTATCCGTGAAAACAATGCCAATGAGTCCAACAGAAAGGCGAAGACTGAAGCCAAATGTCTCATTGCAGTTAACGACTATGATTTATTTATATGGGATAACGCGTCATGCCATCTTATATATTTTAAGTTGCAGAACATTGACGATTGTGCTGAAAAGAGAAACCGAAACCAGGTAAAGAAAATGTCATGCTTTTGTTGTTTTTACGGATTATATTAAAGAAACACTATAAATCACAAAGGCTACATATTTTTATCCTAATTTCATGTTTGTTATGATTCAATAAAAACATGAAATATAAGTCTGCCAATTGCTTCCGTTGTTCTGACTCACAGGAAAGAAGCCCATAGTATTATTATTTTATATATATCGTACTATTCCCTTATTTCCAGCATGACCTTATTTCGATCACTTTGTTTACATTAGGAATGCAGCTCTCGTGATGACGACACGGGCATGCGCTCCAAGTATTTAGTTTTTCTAACATTACTTCGCTTGAAAATAATTACAGACACGGCTTAAATAAGGAAAAGAAATTGCATTTAAAAATCTTACTTCAACTGAAATAATCCAAATGTATGCATTTTTTTCGGTACTCTTCATTAACCTAGCACAAAAATTGCAGACCACTGCGCTAGTGTAAACACATACTTTCATGTATTTGATTTATTTTGAATAAAATTCTTTTACTTGTTCATGATTCCCAGAAAATTTTGCAAGGAACAATCTGTGCAGGTACATCGCGAAAATAGGTGACATCTTATATCCACATGTTCAGTGGGTATACCCTGTTCCGATTGGATGATAATTTTATCAACTCTTTTAATATTAACATATATGCCGAAATTTAATTTGAACAAATTTCATTTCCCGAGCACTTTTTCGTGTCGATGTTGCTCAACATAAGATTGACCGATAAAACAGAAACTTGTTAAATGGTAAATAGAAGTTATAAAAAAAGTTAAAGTAATCTTTCAGTTTCTCTAAATTTGTTCAGTGAATCGAAATTTCGAAGTTTTGTTGATCTCATGCCTATTGCAATGGAGTACTCTAGCTTTTTGGATGTGACCTCTCGACTCAAGGTAAACAACGCGCATAGTGTTCAGTGTTTTTTTTTATGGCAATTTCGGGGCCGATATTCGGCCCCATTCCCCTCAAAAAAGAGTTTATATTTTCCCCCCATTTTGTAAAAAAAATCCACTGCAGAAGTTTAAAAAAAATAAAATAAAATAATAATAATATTTTTTTTAGAATTAAAGAACTGTCTCATAATCATGATAAATATATCTCAAATTTATTTCAAAAACAACTAACAAAGTATATAGCTATAATTTATATTATTTTGAATTATTATAAAGAGTTGTATTAAATAGTTTTTCCCAAATCAGTGGACTTTTCACATTAATTGCATTTTTCTCCCAAAATGGCAAAGAAAAGGCCTGATGTATCTATATTATGTCAATATTTGTTGATAAAATCATTCCAATTTGGTCCATTTTATTGATAAAAAATGCTTAAATTTGCCATTTTATCGATTTAAAAGATCCCAATTAGACTCAAAATGGCTAAGAAAACTGAGACTGTGCATGAAGGCTGAACTGTCTGAAACTTAATTGAAAAAATCATTGATATATATTTTAATTTTAAGAAAAAGGACAAAGACATTCAGCTGTGAATATTATATTCATACAAACATGTGTATTAATATAACAAATATCATTACATATAAATAAGTGAATTTTTAATTTTCCACTTTTCTTAAAAACGACGAATTTTTTCCCCTTTGGACGGGCCCCGCCACCATTCCCCTATAAGTAAAAAAAACACTGGTGTTTGTCATTTGCGGGTGTGTATGGAACTATTGGCTTTGCGTGGTTAAACACTCTGTAAATAAACAATTTTGACATGGATTCAACAGGAATGAAATAAATCTTTTGAGGTACATAGTTTATTGCGGCATTGTTTGAATTATTTCAGAAATTATTTTAGTTGTTTCCTTAACCGCTTGACTCAAGGTAATTGGAGGATATATATATATATACATGTATCTATGCTTAAATAGAAACAAGGAGTGGTGCAACTTCATTTGTCGTAAAACTAGACCATCTTTACTGTAAACCATGTAACTAGAAGCCGATTCATGTCAACCGATACCAGGTGACTAGAATCGGCTTGAAGTCACCCCTGGGTGACATGAATGGGCTTTTAGTCACCCCCGGGTGACTTCAAGCCATTTCAGGTCGACAATGACCCAATGAGCACTATTATAGCATATATATATTAAAAAAATACTATGGGCTTCCCTCCTGTGTTCGATCTGACCTTAAATAAAAATGTCACTTCTTATATTTTCTGACTATGGGACATAAAGTTATGGCAAAAAACAACATATGTAGCACAGTCTACTTTGACACAACTTACATAACGGTACACAATAATTTTCTGATTTTACTTTTTTCCAATGTTATACTCTTTACAAATCTTATTGTATATTTTTCCGTTGGAACTGTATGTCTTTTTATGCCCCCTTTCGAAGAAAAGGGGGTATATAGTTTTCGCACTGTCTGTCAGTCTGTCACACTTTTCGTGTCCGCTCTCTAATTCAAATAGTGTTTATCCGATCTTTACGAAACTTTGTCAGAAGTTGTATCTAGACAATATCTAGGTCAAGTTCGAATATGGGTCATGCCGGGTCAAAAACTAGGTCACGGGGTAGAACAAACAAATCCAAGGGAAGTAATAAGCTTTAAATGGACATAATTATCTGACCTGCCAAATGATATATTTTTGTTAAATTAATCAAAGCGGTGCAGAAACCGGCAGCAACAGTAGCGGATCCGTGGTCTAGTGGTAACACACTGGCTTCACAATCCAGAGATCGCTGGTTCGATCCCCCGCTGCAACTAATCTACTAACTCGTCTTTCGCATGAGACGTTAAACCGAGGTGCAGTGTACTAGGTGCTATACACCGGGCACTAAAAAGACCCAGGGTCACCTCTGGAACGGGGTGTCTCCTGTATCTTGCACTATCCCCCGTAACCAACTAACACGTCTTTCTGGGGGCGATTGCCATATGGGAGACAATCCCGGTGCACTCGATAAAAAACAAAAACAAACAAAAAACAAAACCGGCAGCATTGTGTTTCTGACAAACACATCGTGGTAAAAGGTCAAGGTCATCCTTCAAGGTCTAAGGTCAAAAATACAAATTCAAGGGAAGTAATAAGCTTTAAAGGGAGATAATTATTAAATATTGAACATTGCAACTTGATATTTGGCATGCATGTGTATTTCATGGAGGGCATGCATGTGTATTTCATGGAGCTGCACATTTTGAGTGGTGAATCTACAGTCACAGTAGTGGCTTTTAATTATTTGCTACTAAAAATAGAGATTTGTTAGAGACAATAACATTAAGGGAAGTAATTTATATAATTATAAATCTCAGAATATATATTTCCTTACCAAGAATTTAAGTTCTTTTCTCAGTCACTGTACAGATTTTTTATTTTGATTATTTATAACTCAAATGATTGATTTGTCAAAGTTTTTTTTTAAATGATTATCATTTCTTTCCTGTACTAATTTGTGAATGGTAGGGTTTATTATTACATAGATACCTGTGGACTTATGTCCATAGATACATGATGAACTCTGTCTATGATCTCTTTGATAAACCACAGGCCTTGGTTGTCATTGATGTCTGACATGGTCTTTTTTGACTTTCTACAGACCCCCCCCCCCCCCGGTTGGATTGGACAAAATCCAAGGGAAGTAATAAGCTTTAAAGGGAGATGATTTCTATACCTGCCAAATGATAAATAGAAATTTTATTTCAAAGCCGCGCAGTAGGGGGCATTGTGTTTCTGACAAACACATCTCTTGTTTAAATAGTAAAACACATTCATATTTTTCACATGCATAATTTAGGCCAGTGAAGTTTATCACTTGTCTGTAAATTGTTCATCTTTGTACAAAAGTCTTGCCATATTTATTGACAGTCTTCTGGTGCCCTTGTTTTAATCCATTTCCTCTATATATTTTTCTTCAGCATTTTTAAATTCAACATTGTTTTATGATTTTCAGCTAACAACAACACTAGTCATGGAAGCTCTAAAATTAGTGATTGTGCAATCTATATTTCTAGATTTTGCTGTGTACAGACCCACCCAGGTTTGATGTGGACTGTCTAGTGTGGAACCTGGCGCGGACTCACCTGGCCCTCTGGGGTCAGCTAGGGGTCACAGTGCTAGAGTTGCCACAGAAATGGGGCAAGTATGCTGAGTTCCATGGAGGCAAGGACACTGTGACCTGCAAGTAAGTCAGCAAACACCTTAGCCTGTAGGGGTGTTATTTTTATGCTCCGAAGGAGGGCATATAGTGATCGGACCGTCCGTCTTTCCGTCACACTTTGCGTTTAGGTTTCGCGTTTAGGTTTCTAAAAATGCTCATAACTTCTATGTCTCTTCAGATAGCAACTTGATATTTGGCTTGCATGTGTATCTCATGGAGCTGCACATTTGAGTGGTGAAAGGTCAAGGTCATCCTTCAAGGTCAAAGGTCAAAAAACAAATTCAAGGGAAGTAATAAGCTTCAAAGGGAGATAATTATCTGTACCTGCCAAATGATAAAAAATAAAATAAATCAAAGAGGCGCAGTAGGGGGCATTGTGTTTCTGACAAACACATCTCTTGTTTATGATTGAAATACTGTTTTGATGCCCCCGGTAGGAGTGCATATAGAGATCAGACTGTCCGTCCGTCTGTCCGTCTTTCCGTCACACTTTGCGTTTATGTTTCGAAAAATGCTCATTACTTCTATGTCCCTTGAGATGTAACCTTCATATTTGGTATGCATGTGTATATGGACAAGGCCTTTCCATACGCGCAAAAAATTTGACACCTTGACGTTGAACTTAGGGTCCGCATTTAGGTTTCGAAATCTATGTTTAGGTTTTGAAAAATGCTCATAACTTCTATTTCCCTTGAGATATAACCTTCATATTTGGTATGCATGTGTATATGGACACGCACAAAAATGTTGACCCCTGTGACCTTAACGTTGAACTTAGGGTCCGCGTTTAGGTTTCGAAATCTGCGTTTAGGTTTCGAAAAATGCTCATTACTTCTATGTCCCTTGAGATATAGCCTTCATATTTGGTATGCATGTGTATATGGACAAGGCCTTTCCATACGCACAAAAATGTTGACCCTGTGACCTTGAACTTAGGGTCCATGTTTAGGTTTCGAAATCTGCGTTTAGGTTTCGAAAAAAGCTCATAACTTCTATCAAGCGTTTATAGGGGGCATAAGTCATCCTATGGTGACAGCTCTTGTTGGATCAATGTTCAAGGAGTCTAAATTTATGGAAATATCATTATGGTCCCTGGCAAAATCACTTAGATCAGTCTGCAAAATTAACTTTTTATGCCCCCTTTCTAAGAAAAGGGGGTATATTGTTTTCACACTGTTCCTCAGTCTTTCAGTCTGTCACACTTTTCGTGTCCGCTCTCTAATTCAAATAGTTTTCATCTGATCTTTACCAAACTTGGTCAGAAGTTGTATCTAGACAATATCTAGGTCAAGTTTGAATATGGGTCATGCCGGGTCAAAAACTGGGTCACTTAGTGCAT
The DNA here is from genome assembly GCF_020536995.1 of Dreissena polymorpha. NCBI lineage: Eukaryota > Metazoa > Mollusca > Bivalvia > Myida > Dreissenidae > Dreissena > Dreissena polymorpha. The sequence continues at coordinate 81,353,430 of NC_068355.1, read as the reverse complement.
TTCAAGGATTTAGTATGGTGTCCACTCTCCAATTGAAGTAGATTTCATCTGATCTTAACCAAACTTGGTCAGAAGTTGTAACTAGACAATATCTAGGTCAAGTTTGAATATGGGTCATGCCGGGTCAGAAACTAGGTCACGGGGTCACTTAGTGCATTGCAAGGATTTAGCATGGTGTCCGCTCTCTAGTTAATGTGGCTTTCTGATTTATGTTGATATTCTAAGACATTTTTATGCCCCCGAAGGAGGCCATATAGTGAGCGGACTGTCCGTCCGTCTGTCCGTCCGTCACACTTTGCGTTTGGATTTAGAAAAATGCTCATAACTTCTTTGTCCCTTGAGATAGCAATTTCATATTTGGCATGCATGTGTATATGGACAAGGCCTTTCCATACGCACACAAATTTTGACCTCTATGACCTTGACCTTGAACTTAGGGTCCGTGTTTAGGTTTCGAAATCTGCGTTTAGGTTTCGAAAAAAGCTCATAACTTCTACCAAGCGTATATAGGGGGCATAGGTCATCCTATGGTGACAGCTCTTGTTTGTCTTCATAGCAAAACTTTGAAAATGTCATAGCCAGAGAAAATTTTTCATAGCCAAAAGCCTTCAGTTTAAACAATGATGACCTTAGCAGAACAATAAAAGTGTAATTCTTGGCAGCAGGTATTTACCAGTAAAAATACAAAGCCGGTGCTCACGGGTATTGATCTTTATGAATGATAAACACTGTTACGGTTATTTCGTAATTTCAAATCTATTAATAATACACATTCAACCGTTTTACTTAATTTATAAAAACCCTCTCATTATTATTTCATTTATTGGCATAGAATGCAAGTTCAGTTTACCAAAAGTATTACGACATCTTAAATACTCGAGCCGGACTTTACACTCTCTATGACATCTAAGGGAGATCACTAATTATAGAAAACTAACAGAAGTAAGAATTTATACCTGAAATGCGTAAATTGATTATTTATTGGTTTATTTTCTCGTGTTTTTTTTTCATCGCAATTCAGGGCGATCTATATTCAATTTTTCTATCGCCAGAGCCGAGAGTTAATCGCATTGGAATGGTTTGCTGCTGTTGTTTTTTATAAGCAGGACATATGTCTTCCTTAGAAAATTTCATCTTAGGACCCTGAGATGGAATCAATTGATGTAAAAAGAAAATGCTTTGAAAGTTTTAATTTTTGAAAATATCTTATTTATTTTAAATTATATTCTTTGACTGTAACAAGGGTAAATTTATTTAATAAGATTATAAAATGTCCCAATGTTTAAAAATGTAATTAATTGAACTAACTAAACTGCAAGTTGAGAATGTCCTTCACTGTGACACAATATAAATTATTGATCAAATACATTGTTTTTTGACCATATGTCTATTCTTTTTTTGTGTGGATATATCAATGTCACTGTTGCTTTCCTTGCGCCCCTACAGGTGTGTGAGTGTTGGGGAACACTACTTCTCCATCCATGCAGGTGTGAGGCTGTTGCATGTAGCATGGCACCCAGGCAGCACTGGAGATACACATATAGTCTTCCTCACTTCAGACAACATCATAAAGTAGGCAAGATCTTTTGTAAACTGTGCATTTATTGATTTAGTAGTAGTCTGTTGGTGTCACATTTCTGTGAGATAGAGAGTACAGAGTGCAGAATCATGTGACAAGAGTGCAGAATCACGTGACAATGTGGGGTTACAATTGAACGTTAGTGAATGTAAACACACTAATATGTGGTGCTTTTCTTCAAATAACTTTTTTATACAATTTTTCTTAACAATTTCAACTAGTGTAAAAATTCATTTTATGCAGCTTATGGCAATGAGAAATACATCAGAATTACTTAATTTAATAAGCTTGTGTTCTTGGCCAAATTTTTTATGTGTAACGCATCATGTTCTCTGTTATGCTGCACACAACACGGAATTTTGGCACCAATATCAGATGTATTCAATAATTTATTCTTAAATCTTGAGATATTGACACAAAATGCAAGAACAGCTGTCTTTTATGCACTAAAGATTTTTGCAAATGTATTTCAATAAATTGAGACACTGTAATTACTCAAAGTTTTCGGACACCCTCTTTTTTAGGAAAAATAATTATTTTTCATGACTTAATTTTTGGACTTAAGAGTTTTTGTCCATTTTTAATGTCCCTTAATTTTCGGACAGTATATTTTACTACTCTGTTCTCCAGATTTTTGCCCTGTTTTTGCTTATTTTGTGCCACTTCGATCATAGATTTTTACAACCAGATTTAGATGATAAAACCTTGCAGACGCATGCTTTTGATGGCAGTTGACCATTACATTTGCCTTATTGGGAAAATACCCATGTATACCGTTAGAAAATAATGGAACAAAACAGCATTTGAAACAATCGCATCATATTAAGGAAGCAGAATGTTCTCTGTTTTACTTTTTTGTTCAATATCATATCAGGCAAGATTTAGCAAAGCTGTGAAGTATTTCTTTTTTTAAAGCAGAAAAAGAAGAGTTTATCACAAGAAAATTATTGTACATTGATTGATTGCTTTTAATTCTATATAATTATAATTTTCTGACACCTTAATTTTTGTCTCAAAATTTTTGTACACATGTACATTTTGAATATATTTCGTATCTAAATTTTCAGACACAATAAAAATAATTATTTAAGTGTCAAGGAACGTGAGTAATTAGGGTATTTGCAAAAATGAAGTTCTGAACGGTGTGTTTTCATTCTGTCCAGCCCGTGTGTAGCCTCCTGTGAACCCTGTTGATCATGCACCCTTGTGTATTTATTTGCTTATTTGGTAATACATCAAATTTGTTACGTATTATATTGTGAAATATTTCTGAGTGTAGTTACATAATAATTATGTACACAAGACGTTGGGCGATTGAAAATGTGCCTTTTCCTCACTTAACTGATAATATCATTATGTTTCACATTATCACACCAAAGGTGAACACATTTTATTTTTATGAAATACTTGTGCTAGTAGCTTTTAAGATGTTTTATGCCAGCACTGTTTTCTTGTTTGATGTGTGCTGTAATACTGCAGGGTTTCCATACTCTATACATGTACCATGATCAGTAATATTCTCTGCCTAAATGTTAATTATTAATTCTATTGTGTGCCTTGAAACATGAGCTCAGTACCTATTTTGCCGCCATTGTCAATAGCATACATCTGATCAACTCTTCTTACAAGTGATAATATAGTATCATAACAAGGGATCAAAAATTAAATGTAATGCGGAACATTATTTTTAAGTTCCTCACAATAATTTACATTATAGCTATGCTGTTAACTATATCCTGCAGTGTGTATGACATCCTCGATCCTGAGCGCCCCACCCAGACCCTGTACCTTGGGGACGGTGAGCCATCAATCATCCTCTCACAGACCCGCCCCTCCACAAGCTGCGCCCTTGGTGATAATGTCGTCTGCTTTGACTTTGGTCCTCCCGTTGAGGTGTTTAAGAATGCAGGGTCAATGAAGGGGTCCAAGGGGTCAGCAGGTCTCACTGTGTGGCCCCTGTACTGTGTACGTGGAAATGGGGACGTGATTGTTGCTTATTCAGATCTGGCAGCAAGGTAGGTGGCTCAATCATATATATTAAAAGAATCTTAATATGGTATCAAAAGAAACGCAAGCTGTCTCGGCTAGCAAGGTTCAGAGTAAAATCTAACAAAGGTTTATAGTGATAGAGTCTTATTAAACACAGTTACATTGTCCAGTTGAAGACAGTTACAGATTAAACTCAAACAAAGTTACATAGAAAAGTTGAGGTAAGGTACAAAGTCAAGTTGAGCTAATTTTCATAGTCAATATGGGTACATAGTCAAGGTCGCCGTGGCATAATGGATATGGTGTCCACCTAGCTATTGGGTAGGTAACAGGTTTGATCCCCACTAAAGGAGCGTTCTTTAGATTTCCCCCAAAGACACCAACTGGTTCTAGGCCCAAGAAACGGAATCGAGAGTGTTTCAATAAGCCTGATATTTTTGATGCAATCAAGCTTAAATAATTTGGTCTAAACAAAGTTGAGCTAATGTACATAATGAATTTTACCATGTATATTGCGCAACCATGTACAAATGTATAACGCGCATCCTGTTTATTTAATTCTTATATAGGGAAAAACAGAAATCAGAGAAAACCGGCAAATCGAACCAAAAATGGCCGGCATTTTACTATTGTTCAATTAGATAATAATCAGAAAAACTAATTTTGTTTTCAAAAGAAGAAGCGTAACTATGATAAGGAGCATGGGTTGCATAGCAATTTTTTTCTGACAATTTTGTACTTTTCTACTCACAAATAAATAGTCCTCATTTTGTGTAAATCCTTTGTACTGATTAAAATGATATTTAAATAAGAATTCATGTATATCATGTCATTCTTCCTTGGGAAAGCCTTGGCTTAAAATTTGAACACAGAATAAAAACTTGGTAGCACAGAGGAGACAACTTACTAAAAGATCTTTACGTTTGGTTAAACAAATCTTTGGGCATTTTATGAAGTGGAATGCTGAATAAAAACCTTTTAGAGCAGGTGAGACAACTTATTCTAAGATCTTTACTTTTAGTTAAGAAAATTATAGGGCATTAAAAAAAGGTTTAAACTTTTTATTTAAATTAAGAACAAGCTGTTTACGACTAAATTCTTGTTTGGAAAGTGGGTCTATTGTTTGTCGCACTAGAAATGTGTGAATGTTATGTACCATGAAGGTGCCAAAAATCTGTACAAAACAGGGAAAAAGACCTAGTTCACACCTACCTTTACCAGCTATGGGTTATTTTTACAACAACCCAACGTAAGCTGAAGAAGTGCATGAAACGCGAACAAAAACTGAGACATTTTTGCTTATTTTATTCAAATATTTAGTTTTTGTCAAAAACTGTTGCAACCCAGTTCATACCTACCATTACAGTTTTTAGCTCACCTGAGCACAACGTGCTCATGGTGAGTGTTTGTGATTGCCTTTTGTCAGTTGTGCGGCGTCAACGTTTTGCCTTGTGAACACTCTAGAGGCCACATTTAATGTCCGAACGTCATGAAACTCGGTCAGAACATTTGTCCCATTGATACCTTGACTGAGTTCGAAACTGGGTCATGCTGGGTCAAAAACTAGGTCACTGGGTAAAAAACAGAAAATCCTTGTGAACACTGTAGAAGTCACATTTGATGCCCAATCTTCATGTCACTTTGTCAAAATGTTTGTCTAAATGATATGTTGGTTGAGTTCAAAAATGGTTTCGGTCCGTTGAAAAACATGGCCACCAGGGGGCATGGCAGTATTCCTTATATGGCTATAGAGAAACCTTGTGAACACTCTAGAAGTCACAATTTTTGCCCAATCATCACGAAACTTAGTCAAAACATTGGTGTCATTGATATCTCGGACAAGTTCGAAAATGGTCCAGATCGGTGAAAAAACATGGCCGCCAGAGGGCGGGGCAGTTTTCTCTATATTTCCTTATATGGCTATAGTAAAACCCTGTTAACACTCTAGAGGCCACATTTATTTTCCGATCTTCATGAAACTTGCCCAGAAGATTTGTCCCAATAATATCTTGAACGAGTTCGAAAATTATGCCAGTTGGTTGAAAAACATGGCCGCCAGGGGGCGGGGCATTTTTCCTTATATGGCTATAGTAAAACCTTGTTAACACTCTAGAGGCCACATTTATTGTCCAATCTTCATGTTATTTGGTCAGAAGATTTGTCTTATTGATATCTTGGATGAGTTCGAAAATGGTCATGTTTGCTTTAAAAACATTGTTGCCAAGGGGCGGGGCATTTTTCCTTACATTGCTATATATGGCTATAGTAAAATCTTGTTAACACTCTAGAGGCCACATTTATAGTCAGGGCCAGTATTCACCAACCGATAATTAGACTTAAGAATAAAGAATAGACTTAGAACCAAGAAAACTGTGTGTAGTGTTTGAATATATACAGGGCTCCACTGGTGATTATTTCATTAAAAAAATGTTCTTTATGAAGAATAATATAGAAAGAGATGTTTACTGCAGAATTTGACTCAAAATTAAAGAAATTCTTGAATATTCTAATTTAAAGAATTTTCTT